>NC_136261.1:266980170-267200170 GCF_964187855.1 Myxine glutinosa | reverse complement strand
CACCACCAATGATACCACCTGCTACATCGCAAAATCAAGCAGACAGGCCAGTGAGGCCATGCCCCGAAGAGCAGTGATTGGTCCGGTATGTCGAGCGATGAGAGGGACCCGATGATATGAGCACGCACGGGGATCGTCGGATGATGTCAGGGCCTTGAGCATAAAAGACTGTGTTCCCGACATTTTAGCTCTTGCGTGGGTACAGTCATTACGAGCAGACGCAGTTTATATCCTCTTGCGTGGGGACATTGGTGCTGTGCGGTCACAGATACTCTCGGTGCTCTTGGGTCCTGGCTTTCGTGACGAACAGGCATTTTTGCATATCCTCTTGCGTGGGGATTTCATCACGAGCAGTGGCATTCATTATCACTCTTGCACGAGGGACATTGAAAAAGAACAGTCGGATTCATTACCTCTCTTGGGTCCTCTTGGCTTTGGTGGCGAGCAGACGTGGACATTTTCTCTCTTGCGCAAGGGACATTGGAGTCGGCATTTTATATCCCTGGCTTTGGGTTTTGACAATCGTGAGGAGGGGCGGTCACGGCTCGTGGACTCTGGTGTGCTTGGCCCGTAGCTTCATGACGGCTGAGGGCCGTGCTGAGTGAACCGGAGAGACCGCGGTGCGGTTTGGAGGAGACGACGGGGAGGGACCTCTGCCTGCTTGTTTCGCGCACGGAGGCTGAAGTGAGCAAACTGCGCGCCCAGGGCCTGTGTGTTTTCCCACGCACGAAGGCGTGTTTTCCCACGCACGAAGGCGTGTTTTCCCACGCAAGAATGCGGGGGCTGTGACGATTCCCGACGGGGTTCAAGAGCCGCTCGAAGCTGAGTACACTACATTTTTACTTTCGTTCTTTTATCATCCCCTTGTGTTGTATATGAGATGTATCGGTATGGGACGATTCCATTTAGGGTATAAGTTTTATCGTGCATTCTTTTGTTACCGGCATTTCTTTCAATAAAGCCGGTATTTTTGCATTACAATTCCGTGTCGGGTTTGAGTTGATTATCCAGATTCGAAGACTTGATTCAAAGTGGGGTCCGTGAAGGTAAGAGCATCGTTACCCTTCGCTGCCTCATCCACCGCGCATATTAACTCCGCAATAGTTGAATTGCACGCCTCGGAGTGTCCAGCTCGCTCGGCTAATCGGTCCCCAGGGGTGTTCACCCTGGGAACGCGACAATAGTAATACTTCTCGAAGCAATACGGCATTTTCGAAAAGATCTAATTTACCCCACAATGCTTCGTGAAAAGTGCAGAAACCCGATAAAGTTGGAAAGTTTGGCGCTAAATAAAATGCATTATGTGTCAGGGATAAATATTGTTATTTGGAATGGCTCACCATGCTTCTGTAAGAAGCCAACAAAAACTTGGAAAAGTACCTGAGAGAAAGGGCTGTGCCTCTGCACAACGAAACACAATGTAGAAAGTTCTCAGCTCGTCGAACGGGCACCTCTTTGTACTGAAAACTTTCTCAGCTCGCCAAAGTGTGTTACACAATACTGAAGGGTCGTAACCTGTGAATGGACTGTGTACATGGATTAAGTCCTGAACACCGATGGAAAGGACATATCTGGTGCTTGTGCATGTACAGGGTAAGTTTTAAATGATGATATTTACTATTAATCATGTTGGGAGTGGGGGTGGGTGATTGGGTGCTGTATGGGATGTGACGGCCGTTATCTTAATAATAATAATAATACGCTGGTTTGTGTGTGTGTGTGTGTGTGTGTGTGGGTGTGTGTCTGTAACAATCCTTCCCACTGATTGGTCGGACAGCTGCCCTGACTCCACCCACAATTATAACTTTGATGTGAATTTAAAATGTTTCACGAAGAATATAATTAATTTATGATCATTCATTAGCACAATTAGGCTACTCAATCACTTGTTAAAAAATTACACGGACAGACAAACGATTAATACTAATACATCCACGTCCTGTTTCGATGGCACTTTCTGTGAAGAGAGTTAATGGCATAAAGAGTTAAATATTCCACTATTTAATAAGGTAATGAATAAATATGTAACGGCGATGTAACAATTTACCCTTTGGCTTTGAAGAACGGGAATAAAGGGGAAAGAGGGTGTTAATATGTCTGGTTGAGGACTGAGGGGGCTTGAAGAGAGATTTCAATCTTATGGACGACATGTTGGTGCTCACTGCTATGCGAAAGTAAAGACGCCTTGGAGCGGTCATATTCACAAGCACTATGCACTCCCGATACGCATTTCCTTCATTATAAAACTAACAATGAGACAGTTAAAAGGATTCTGAGCCGATTGGTGTTACGGTCTTGTGAAGATCGGCCTCAGCGATCAAGACAGCGATTTGTTACTGGCATTCTTTCAAGCATGGCTTAAACCCGTATCATAAAAGGTCTTTGTCGCAGATCATTATTTACTATTAACGGTGTGTATATATGCATCAGGAAAATCATTGGTTTCGTGCCCTTTATTGTCACACGTCTTTTCCGCATATCTCGCAATTTGTGAGTTGGACAGGTGACAGTGACGGTTGGGGAGGGGGTTAAAAGGCTCAGAGTAGGGAGAGGGTTCATGCCTTAGGGTTGGGAGGAGCAGGTGAAGACTTGGGGTTTCTGATGGATTTGGGGTCGAGGGGTTGGGAGAGTTGATGGTTTGAAGTCACATTTTGCATTCCGTGGAATTTTCACGGGTCCTCGCTAGTAAATATATATTGTTTGTTTGTTTCTGGGCCCACAAGAAAAATACTATAATTTTGAATCTATTGGTAAAAATTGAAGGGTGGGTGTGTATGTGTGTATGTGCGTATGTGCGTATATATGTGTGTGTGTATGTGCATGCGCATGCATGTTTTTTGGAGGGGTTTTTTGCATACAAGATTGAGGCTCGTGTAAGAGCTAACATTAAGCACAAAAAGACAAACTGAAACATAAAACATATGTTAAAGGGAGCTGGAGACAAGATGGGGAGAGAGAGGGAAGCACACAAGTGCAACATTTGAGAGTAGGGTCATCGGGAGATCTGTGGGAGAGGGCTTAGGGGGAGGAGGCATGGGAAAGGGGGGGGCAGGCATGGGAAAGGGGGGAGGGTGGGAGAGGTATAAAACACATGGACACTGCTAAGACTTCCAGGAAAGAAGTCGGTATTTCAAAAAAGTGGATCTGGGGTGAATTAACGGGAGTAGAAAAGATCAAGGTTTTGGATGGGGGAAGATAAGAGATGGTGGTGAACAGCTGTTTTAAAGACCTGGAGGGAGGAGTGGGATTGAAGAGAGTGAAGGAGTTTGTTCCAGAGGGGGGAGAAAAGAGGAATGAAAGAGTGGAGGTGAATAGAGAGTCTGATTTTGGCAGTTTAACCATAAGAGGGTTGCAGGAAGATCTTGTACGACCTGTAGGAATATTTGGGGGACAGAGCACAGACAGAGCTGGGGGAGCAAGGCCGGAGAGGAGTCGGTAGAAGACGGAAAGACCACCAACCTGCCTGCAGTGAGGGAGAGAAAGGCCCTCGGAGTTAGCTTCATCGCGGGAGATTCCAATGATTCTCAAAGCTTTGGTTTCAACAGCGTGAAGACGAGCTAGGTCTGAGGCAGGAGCACCAGCACAGAGGAGAGAACAGTATTCCATTGAGCTGCGGATGAAAGCCTTGTATGTGGTGAGGAGCTCAGGTGTGCAAAGGAAGCTTTTCACACGGCGGAGGATTCCCAGTCAGCGACTGGCTTTGAAGGCCAGCTTGGAAATGTGGTTTGCCCAGGAAAGATCATGGCAGATAGTGAGACCCAAAGGCTTGAGTGACAGAACCTCTTGGAGAGGATTGTTGAGAAAGTAGATGGGAGGGTTGTCCAGTCGGTCTTTTCGGAGAGACATAGTAAGTGTGAGATTTGTCAGGATTGAAAGACATGTTCCACTTGTTTGACCAGTCTGTGATTTTGTCCAGGTCTGCAGAGAGTGAGGAGGCCGCAGACTGCCGATCTGAGGGATGAGGTATAGAGCGGCAGAGAGTTGAGTCATCAGCAATGAAGTCATGTGTGTGTGTATGTGCAATGTGCATGCATGTATGTGTGTGTGTGTGTGTGTGCATGCATGTGCGTGTATATGTGTGTGTGTGTTTATGTGTGTGTGTATGTGCATGCTTGTGTGTGTGTGTGTGTGTGTGTGTGTGTGTGTGTGTGTGTGTGTGTGTGTGTGCTTACGTGCGTGCATGTATGTGTGTGTATGTGCATGCATGCGTGTGTGTGTGTGTGTGTGTGTGTGTGTGTTTATGTGTGTTGTATCAAATGGCAATGCCAAAATGTACTAACAATAAATTACACAAACCTGACACCTCTCAATGGAGGATATTTCTCGTATTATTCCTATACTTCTACGAGTCCGATTTGCATTCAGGAACAGAACAATTATTGTTAACCATCTATAATAATCATTTTTTAATTGTTAATTGTTGAGGCATCTAGGAGCCTGGTGTTGGCTTAGCGGTTAGGGTGCCGGCTTGGGATCCTAGGATCCTGGGTTTGAATCCCGGTCAATCGCTGAATTAATGCCAGGGGGGTTGACTCAGCCTGCCATCCTTCTGAGGTCGGCAAATTGGGAAGCAGTTCACTGGTAATTCCCTGTGTGTCACAAGAGGCGACGAACAGGGTTGGTGGCAGGAAGGGCATCTGGCCATGAAACATTGATTCAAAAAGGGGACCAAGGTGCCCGAAAAAGGCCAACCCCTGCTCTGCGGGGGAAAAATGGCCTCTAAAGGTGGTTCTTCATCTATAAATTGCCACTATTTCATTTAACCCTAACTTCACCGGGAGGCCCTTCTCAACATTTTTCACAATTTTTTCGCAACTGCTGGGGATTTCAAATTCTCCTCTCATGACTTTTTTCTCTAAGGTCTTGCGCACATTTTAGTACCAGCTACGACCACATTGGACTTGCTGTTCAGGTGACACATGTCCAAAAAAACTGGAATTTTTGCATATGTTTATGCCCAACATGTGTGAGTCATGGTTAAATGCATTAGGATACCAATTGTGTAAATTAATTGGCCTGTAATTTTTTTTCTGAGTGTTTTAGCATGTTGTCTAAGACATAGTGAATAATTATGGAACATTATAATGAGACAATAATTAGACGAATTACCATCATGGAAAAAAGAATTACCATCGCGTTCATTACGTGATGTATGAGTGTGCAAATTTTCATTTTCAAGTTCATCGGACCAGTCAGGGAAAGCTCGAAATCACCCAGTGCAGTTAAGGTTAATGCTGAAAATTATGATTAAAAGACTATTTGAATCACACATTTTGTGCTGGCAACGGCGGGTTAAAAGTGCCCAATGAACCGAACCTAGTGTAAGCACACACGCGCACATGCACACGCGCACAGACAGACACACGCGCACAGACAAACACATGCGCACAGACAAACACACGCGCACAGACAAACACACGCGCACAGACAAGCACACGCGCACAGACAAACACACGCGCACAGACAAACACACGCGCACAGACAAACACACGCGCACAGACAGACACACGCGCACAGACAGACACACGCGCACAGACAGACACACGCGCACAGACAGACACACGCGCACAGACAGACACACGCGCACAGACAGACACACGCGCACAGACAGGCACACGCGCACAGACAGGCACACGCGCACAGACATGCACACGCGCACAGACAGGCACACGCGCACAGACAGGCACACGCGCACAGACAGGCACACGCGCACAGACAGACACACGCGCACAGACAGACACACGCGCACAGACAGACACACACACACAGGCAGACACACACACACAGGCACACGCGCACATGCACACAGACACATGCGCACAGACACACGCGCACATGCACACAGACACACACACGCACAGAGACAGACACACGCACACACAGACAGACAGACACACGCACAGAGACAGACACACGCACAGACAGACACACGCAGAGAGACAGACACATGCAGAGAGACAGACACACGCAGAGAGACAGACACACGCAGAGAGACAGACACACGCAGAGAGACAGACACACGCACAGAGACAGACACACGCACAGAGACAGACACACGCACAGAGACAGACACACGCACAGAGACAGACACACGCACAGAGACAGACTAGACACACGCACAGAGACAGACACACGCACAGAGACAGACACACGCACAGACACAGACACACGCACAGACACAGACACACGCACAGACACAGACACACGCACAGAGACATACGCACAGACAGACACACACACAGAGACACACACATCTCGTTTTTTCATTTCTGTTCCTCACAATTCTATCTCTCTCTTACACACACACACACACACACACACACACACACACACACACACACACACACACACACACACACACACACACACACACAATTAATTGTACAGTATCGGTTGTTCCTAAACTTAAATAATTTAAAGGATTGTTGTAAATGATGTTAATTTTACAACATCCCATTTTCAACTTTATTTAAATTTTAAACCTCAAACATAGTTCCTCCACCTAAAGCAAGAACGTTAACCCGTAAGCAATTGACTAGTTTCCCGACTGCATGGATCATCAGCTGGGCACCGTTCTTCCTCGAGGTTTCAATCCTTTCAGCCCAGATGATGACACACACACACACACACACACACACACACACACACACACACACACACACACACACACACACACACACACACACACACACACACACACACACACACACACACACACACACACACACACACACACATCTCAAAATTCCCGTAGGCTATAGAAAAATACACAAAAGTACACGGAAGGATCAAGCAAACAACAGCAACAACAACAATTACATGTTACAGAAGTCATTTTTCACGTCTTTACTTCATTTTAAATCCTCACATGCAATTTGAATATATTTGTCAGGTACAACATACTGTCTGATTAAACAGTCAACGAAGTGACGGGGAGACTCGTCTAATAACAATGAAGCAAGTTTACTGGGGTGTGTTCACTAAACAAGTTTCTTGTAGAGCGCTCGCCAAGCGGCGTAAGCACTCAAACAAGCACCCTATTCAACACCGTTGACAAGGAACAAGAGGCTTGGCAAGCGCTAGCAAGCTGCTTAGTAAGTAAACACAGGCCTGGTTTTCAATGTACTGCATACACGAAACCTGTCAAATATCTGTGGGGGTTTTAGGGTTTAGGGGGGCATACCTCTCGTCCGCAGGACAGAAATAGAAGTAATCGTGCTCTGGTAAGGGCTGAAGCTGCTCGAGCAGGGATTCAACTGTTAGACAAGGTGGCAGACGACGGAGGACCACCTGATACATGCAGACAAAACACATCAAGACAGCAGAGACGAGAGCAATCCAACACGAATGATTGTCATTTGATTTGGACACAGACGAGGCGAGAGATGAATACACAAAGCAAGGTGTATGTACTATGTAGACAGGTTAGTCCGAAATGTTTATCCTCGTACATACCTTACTCAACGGCTCCCGCCTAACCCGCACCTCCTTCCCTTTCTCCTTTTCTTTCCCCTTTTCATTCTCCTTCCCCTTCCCTTTTCCTTTCCCACTCTCCACGGCTGTCAGTCGGGCTTCGCGATCTGGACGCCTCATACTTCATAGAATGTCGGTGATAACAGAGCGACAACCTAAACCCAACACCGTCCATCCGCAACCGACACTACCTTGTATTTCCCGATTTACCGTGAATGTTTCTCCACATTACAGAAAATATTTTACTACTGTTCTGTCAAACGTAGATATTTCCTACCAAAAACCTTGAGTTAAGAACAATATGTCGAAAAAACGGAAGTAAATAAAATCATCTAGTAACCAGTGATCGTAGCCCATACATCGCTTCATTTTTAAATGCGCGAACAAAAGCTAAAACACAAAAAAATAAAACGTGGAGGTATTACAAACAGTACATAACGATTGAGATTCATTTTAACCACTCAATAAGTTTTTGTGCTGCATTCAAACAAAGTTTGAAAATTGGCGTATGAAATGAATACATTGGATGCTCTCCCTTAAATACGAACTTGACAGTTATATATATGAAACGAATCATACATATATACGTAATTCACATTTTAAGCATCAAGAAAATTATAAAATATATATTAGAGGGGTGGGTGGTAGCTGGGTAGGTGAAAAAAAAACGTCTCAAAACATCCACTCTGCAGTCTGCACTGATGTTTTCTAATTCGAAATTTGGATCACCAATGGCTCCGATTAGAAATTTGGATAACTAATGGCTCCGATCGAAATTTGGATCACTAATGGCTCCGATTCGACATTAATTTGGATAACTTTGAGGGCGGGCGTTTCACTGGATTTTACAGTTCCAGAGCTCAGCTCGATGTGGACTCTAAATATTCAACTTTAAACGTTGTTTTTCTAATCCTCTTTTACTCTGCTTGAACATCCCACTATGATCATTTGAGCAGATTATTAGATCTTACATTTGTTTTGAATTTGTACGAAAGGTTTCTTATATTTTTTCAATACTGTGAAGTGAAGTATAAAATAAATGGTTAGTATTTGTGTGAAGTTAAAAATATGATCCTTATGGGTAAGGAAAAAAAGGGAATCTGTGAAATGGGTCATCGATGTAAAATAAACAAAAAAACAACAACAACAACAACAACAGCTGCTGTACTGTCCGAGGGTTTCGCGAGCACACTGCCGGTTCCTTGAGGGGTCGGTGAGACTAGACATGGGGTTACTTCGTGGTGCTGCTTCAGTTGGAGTCCGGGTGTCACGGGTATGAAATCATCTTTTTGACCTGATCTGATCATCTATTCGGTACTGTTGAATTTTTTTCTTCCTTCGGAACGACATCGTCATCAATTCGAACTTTAAAAGGATAACGAGGATAACCTTAATTCTTACGTATAAAGCCCCCTTTGGCCTTTTAACATTTACGAACCCTTATTATTATTATTATTATTATTATTATTATATAGACTAGCCGAAACCCGTGGAACATCCACGGAAGGGAGGATGTGGTGTATGGATAGAGTGTACCATTATGGATGGCATAGGGGATTTGCTTGTCCGAGTAAGAGTTAGGAAGAAAGATGAGAATGAAGAGTGCGTATATGAACAACGATCGCCAACACCGGCACAAATGCATGCTCTGGATTGTCCACTCAGTGGACGGCTTGCTTTCGCCTTAGCCTGTCCAATCAGCGGACGGCTTGCTTCGCCTTCGCCCAGCAGACGCCAATACGATGGCGTCGTAAGATGGCGTCGTATCGGCAGTTAATCGGATGCTTTTGGGCCCCAACGTCGGCTAATTCAGATTTTTCGAGTATGGCTGTACGTGATAAACAAAGAGCGCGGTACCACCTTTAGAGGCCATTTTTCCCCGCAAAGCGGGGGTTGGCCTTTTTCGGGGACCGTGGTTGTTGTTGTTTTTCGGTCCCCTTTTTGAAGCGATGTTTTACGGCCGGATGCCCTTCCTGACGCCAACCCTTTTTGCCGCCTTTAACGACAAACAGGGAATTACCAGTGAACTGGTACTCAATTAGCCGACCTCGGAAGGATGACAGGCTGAGTCAACCCCCCTGGCGTTAATTCGGCGATCGACCGGGATTCGAACCCAGGATCTTAGGATCCTAAGCCGGCACCCTAGCCGCTAGCCCAACACCAGGGTACGTAGATCGTAAATCCATTAGTGCCGTGGGCATCGGGTCACTGGGTGCGGCGTAAAAGGGATAACAAAGTCGAGTCCTTACGCTATTTTTTTATAGACTAGCCGAAACCCGTCGAACATCCACGGAAGGGAGGATGTGGTGTATGGATAGAGTGTACCATTATGGATGGCATAGGGGATTTGCTTGTCCGAGTAAGAGTTAGGAAGAAAGATGAGAATGAAGAGTGCGTATATGAACAACGATCGCCGACACCGGCACAAATGCATGCTCTGGATTGTCCAATCAGCGGACGGCTTGCTTTGCCTTCGCCCAGCAGACGCCAATACGATGGTGTCGTAAGATGGCGTCGTATCGGCAGTTAATCGGATGCCTTTGGGCCCCAACGTCGGCTAATTCAGATTTTTCGAGTATGGCTATACGTGAAAAACAAAGAGCGCGGTTCGTAGATCGTAAATCCATTAGTGCTGTGGGCATCGGGTCACTGGGTGCGGCGTAAAAGGGATAACAACGTCGAGTCCTTACGCTATTATTATATAGATTATTATTGTTATAGACAAGCATGCTTTATTTTAATGTCATGATCTAATCGTTGATAATTTTTGAAGATTTATTCTTTCTCCTGTTTGTACATAATGACATTTCTGTCAGCATTTGTTTTTAAGGCGGTTTATTTGAAAACAAGTTTAGTTGTCATGGAAAACCCCAACATGACTGTTTCAGACGCTTGTGTGAAAGGACACTGAGCCGATGTTAGCCCAAGTAAGCATGTTACACGTCCCGCACACCCTGCCAGGTGGTGACTCAGGAAGTACATGTCCACAGTATTGCCATGCATGCCATAGTCATCCACTAGGACTAGGTGTTGTGTGTGTGTGTGTGTGTGTGTGTGTGTGTGTGTGTGTGTGTGTGTGTGTGTGTGTGTGTGTGTGTGTGTGTGTGTGTGTGTGTGTGTGTGTGTGTGTGTGTGTGTGTGTGTTCGTGGTGGTGGTGGTGTTGTATAGTCCTGGACAGTTCTCTTGACCAAGCCCACGGCACGGACACAGCCGATTGATCTCCCAGGAGCGACCCAGAGATCCCCCCACATCCAGGATGGTGTTTGGGGGGGGGGGTGGGGGGGGAAACAGCCTTCACGAAGTCAGGAGAGAGAAGAGAAGAGAAGAGAAGAGGAGAAAGAAAAAAAAGAAAAGGGAAAGGGCCGGTCCATGGGGACCGATCAGCACTCTGACCGTGACGGCAATGCCCTGACGAATCCAGGTGGCAGGGAAGAATGGGGAAGATTTGGTCCCGGCTTGTATTTTTGGGGTACAACCACCACGAGGAGGCATCCCCAATAGTTGGCGGTGTGTGTGTTATGCAACAAGCTAACACCCTTAACATTGACAATACGTTCAATGAATCTATGACAACATTTACTTAACAAAACATTTACTATGGTGTTACTGCTACAACATCCTGTCGGACTTGTGAAATGGCAAGTTTACTTCCACTCAAATGGGCCTAACCATCAGAAACGACAACGACACTCGGTAGAGCGTATATATATCTCCACCAAGCTGAACAGTTTATGTTTTTTATCCCACTGATAGGCCAGATCTGGATTTGGACCTGAACCAAAATCTAATCGGCTTGATCTTGTCGCCTAACCAACTCATCCACCTTGTTTTGTCATAAGTCGTCCACAACTTTTTGAAATATGCTATATATCGTTTATGTCCCTATCTCAATTATGAAGAATGATTTTATAAATTAAATAAATAGCACCGCAAAGCGGGCATAACCCCTCAGCCCATGTATGGTGGAAACCAATTTCAAGATGGCTACCGTGGCGGCCATATTGAAAATCGCAGCGCACCCATTTTCGAAAGGTACCTTCCTCTACTCAACCCCAACACACACTGCAAAAATGGATTTAATCGGACAAGCCGTTCTGCTTGAAATTGACGGAAACCAATTTCAAGATGGCTGCCGTGGCGGCCATATTGAAAATCGCAGCGTGCCCATGAACCTTCCTCCTCTCAACCCCAACACACACTGCAAAAATGGATTTAATCGGACAAGCCGTTCTGCTCAAAATTGACGGAAACCAATTTCAAGATGGCTGCCGTGGCGGCCATATTGAAAATCGCAGCGCGCCCATTTTCAAAAGGCACCTTCCTCTACTCAACCCCAACACACACTGCAAACATGGATTTAATCGGACAAGCCGTTCTGCTCGAAATTGACGGAAACCAATTTCAAGATGGCTACCGTGGCGGCCATATTGAAAATTCGCAGCGCACCCATTTTCGAAAGGAACCTTCCTCTACCCAACACCAACACACACTGCAAAAATGAATTTAATCGGACAAGCCATTCTGCTCGAAATTGACGGAAACCAAAAGTTGACGGACGCCCGGATGGCTGCCGTGGCGGCCATATTGAAAATCGCAGCGCGCCCATTTTCGAAAGGAACCTTCCTCTACTCAACCCCAACACACACTGCAAAAATGGATTTAATCGGACAAGCCGTTCTCCTTGAAATTGACGGAAACCAAAAGTTGACGGACACCCGGACGACGCGGACGCCCGTGACGACAATACCCCTTAGCCCAATTTGGGCTGAGGGGTGGAAACCTCTTGTATCCGGATTCTGACCCAGATAATCACCAAAATATAACCAATTAGTCCTTGTCATACATCCAACATGTCCACCAAATTTCATCCGAATCCATTCATAACTCTGAGATATCCTGTTCATAGACAGACAGACAAGGATGAAAACATGACCTCCATTCACCTTTGGTGACGGAGGTAATTATGGAGATGGAAACAGAATGACCTTTTTCCATAAAATGCTTCAGCCCATCAGTCCCTCGGAGCATTGCCATGGGAGAATAGCACTATTTTCCATGCCATTATTTATCAATGAACAGTAATGTGCATATTTTCACCCTTTTTGAAAGCGTTTTGACAATCATCCTGTCCCTACGCTTATTTTTTACACTTCCTAAAGGTTAACTCCAGCATAAATTTCGACAAAATTGTGGCAAATTTAGGGGGACCACAAAGGCTTCGAAATTCTGGAAAATTTGAATTTTTTTTAAAAAAATCACACGAAGCAGCAAACATTGTCACAACACGATCAGTCTTCATTGATTTCAAGGATTCTCTATCTTTAGTATTCTTTATCATACCTTCAGCATTCGCTGACCAAATTTGGAAAGTTTTCTCGAGCTCTGTCTTCATTTTCATGCAATGTTTCTACTGAACTCTTGCAATTCTGCGATTTTTGGGGATCTCTCTCATCTTCCTCGTTATCTTCTCGCAGCCCTTCGGCTCAGAGGCCATTTGAACATTTGCCTTTTTATAGAATCTTTTAATATTTGAATCGACTATCTTTGCACTCTCCCATTTACTTCTGTTGAGCGGCAAACTCTCCTCTTTGCGATACAGTAAACCTTCTCTTTTTGAGAACAGCATAAATCTTGTCTGCATATTGGTAGGTGCAGTCCAGTAAGCTCAATTTCTTGACGCAGACATGGCGCTTCCCAATCTAAATATCTCTGCCTTCTGACGAGTCTGCTTGCTTTCGACCCCACTGCCTGACTTTTATCTCTTGCCCATTTTTTGGCGCAACTTCATCCATCGCTAATTTGTCACTTATCACTAAGAAAGAACAAAAACGTAAATTTACTCTCAAATTCTGAACCTTTTTTGTGATATTTCTGAAAATGAAAGTGACATTCATGAGGTTGGATACCAGCGCTGAAAGGGAAAAATTGGAAGACCTTCCCAATTGTCATACCTGGCTGGCCCTTCGTTGTTTTTATGATGTTTGGGGGGTGATTTGACCGATCTTTGCCAACCTGGTCAATGGTTTAACATCAACATCTGGGAAAATCTGGAACTTGGAATACTGGGCGGTGGTCCCCCTAAAACATTATCGAAACCAGCCCAATCTTCACAAGTATGATTTTCATTCATAAAATGGAATATTTGTAGGGTAGGGACAGGAAGTGTTCAAACCAAGGTGAAAAATGATGCACCCTAATGAACAGTCTCACTCCCTCCAACCCCTTTCCCCCTTCCTACTCCTCAAATGGACAAAACATGAATTCGATTTTTATGCCTCCACTGACGAAGTCCTTGGAGGCATTATGTTTTCGGGTTGTCCGTCTGTCTGTGTGTCCGTCCGTGTGTCTGTTGGTCCGTGATAGGTTTTCAATCTTGCGATAACTTGAGAACGGCTGAAAGGATCTAAGTCAATCTTGGTACCGGTATGTATAATGATGTAAAGATGAACTGATTAGATTTTTGGACCACAAGGTCAAAGGTCAAAGGTCATGTTCGGTAAAAATTCTGTTCCCGAGCTCACTTGTGAACCAGTGATGGGATTTTGACCAAACTTGATACAAGTGTATATCATGATGCAAAGATGAACTGATTTGATTTTTGGATCAAAAGGTCAAATGTCAAAGTCTGTAATAGATTATCATTACCGTGATAACTTAAGAGCAACTGAATGGAACTAAGTCAAACTTGGTACAAGTATCCATAAGGATGTAAAGATAAATGGATTACATTATGGGGTCAAGAGGTCAAAGTTCAGATGACCTGTTAAGTAAAAATTATATTACTGCACTAACTTCTGAACTAGTGATGGGAGTTTGACCAAACTTTGTACAAGTATAAACTATGATGAACTGATTAGATTTCAGCATGAAAGGTGAAAGGTCAGATGTCATGTCAGGTAAAAATGTGATATTCGAGAACAGCTGAAGTGATTTAAATCAAACTTGGTACAAGTATGTATAATGATGTAATAATGTGGATCGGTCGATGCCCAGATGTCGAAGAGTGCTGTTCTAGTTCTTCAACTCTTATGAAAACTGTCTGTAAAAGTCGGCAGTTTCCTGCAGAGTAGGTGTATACTTTGCATGGCGAACCATGCATCTAGTCCGCTAAGTCAGCCTATATGATAGTAATCGGCCCAGTATGTGTACGTGCAGAGTCCGACAGTTTTATTTTCATGGTATGGTGAGCTGTAGGAATTCTTCCTTCAGATTAATCATCAATCTAATTGTCTGAGATAGTAAATGTGATATGCACGGTACTATATCATGAGTAATAACATGTCTGTCTGTATAACCTCGCCCTGCAGCGTACAATTGCCACAACTGGAAGTCGATCACAAAAGCAAGGTGTTGGAGAAACCACAGACATCATACCCAATGAGAGGATCCGAAATTTGGGAATCTCCGCCCACATCGATTCAGGCAAAACGACGCTGACAGAACGAATTTTATTTTATTCAGGACGAATAAGCAAAATGCACGAGGTTTGTTGAACGTACTTCACTTTGTATCGGTTCTAATGCCTTACCTTTTTCTTGCTTAGGCCATCAATACTTTGCACGCAATATTTCCCTGCAGGTGAAAGGAAAGGATGGTGTTGGTGCAGTTATGGATTCTATGGAGCTAGAGAGACAGAGAGGGATCACCATTCAATCAGCAGCCACTCATGTTGCATGGGGACAAACTGAAATCAACATCATCGACACTCCTGGTACACACTTTGGAGATTTGCATACGCAGTGAAATAACTTTTACGCATTGTCAAAAGAAGGAATTGTGTGGAGAAAGCTTTATTTGAGAAGGTCGGTGGGTTCATTAGATGTTCCTGGTGGGTTCATTAGATGTGCCTGGTGGGTTCATTAGATGTGCCTTGTGGGTTCATTAGATGGAAACCCTGATTGTGCAGAGACAATCGAGTGGACAATGGTGAAATCACATGTCTCGCTATCAATTGAAGGACTAGCTCAAGATTTTGTAGAGGTAACGTAGTTGGCTTTACATTGTCCAGTCTTGGTTTTATTTCTGGCCTTGCATCACATCCTTACAGTTTTATTACTGGCCCTATTGATAGGGCCTTACATCATTGAGTCCACCATATTTTGGAAGGGACGTTAAGGCACCTGTAATTACCTCCACCACCGAAGGTGGATGGAGGTTATGTTTTCATCCTTGTCTGTCTCTCTGTTTATCTGTGAGCAGGATATCTCAAAAAGTTATGGACGGATTCAGATAAAAACTGGTGGACATGTTGGGTGTGTCACAAGGATGAATTGATTAGATTTTGTGAAGATCCAAATTCGAATCTGGATGTGAGATTTTTAAAAAGTGATTTTTCACCATTGAGTGAAAGAGACAACAACGATATATAACACAATATCTCAAAAACTTGTGGACGTATTTGGACAAAACTTGGTGGGCAAGTTGGATGTGTGACGAGGACAAATGGATTCGATTTTGGTGAAGATACGAATCTGGATACATCATGTTCAAGGCATATACGAGATGTGTGCACATCATGTAAACAGCATGAAACTGAATGGTATTTTGCCTTGGTTTTTATTTTGAATAAAATTGAAACATGTTTTGTTTCAAAACAAACAAAACAAACATGAAACAAACATCAAAACAAACATGAAGCATGTTTCAATTGAAACATGTTTTCAATCTTTAATCTTTTCAAAGAATCTGATAAATAGGCTGGCTGGATGGCCTCGACTAGAGGTACGCACACTCGCATCTAAGCTGTGTAACCTGGTATAGAATCCCAGACCCAGCTATAAACTTTCATCCCATTGTGTTTCACAAGCACGGTGATTCACCAATGGCTGCGCCATCCCTCGGATGGACTTTAAACTGCGCGTCCCAGCTTAGGCCATTAGTTGGTGGACATTAAATATCCCACGTGTCCTTCACGAACATTAGACGAGCTATCGACGGCACCATGACCAGATTACCAAATTCCCCCCCCTAACCAGCAGAGGGCACTGCATCAACGGCACAGCCATGCCCTCAGCCAATGATGCTACCGCACTGCCTTGTGCTGCATATGCAAGAAGAAGAAGATCTGACAATGCAGTACAAAGTTTGTACATCTATCAGCAGCTGAAAAATACTCCCCCGCCCCCCCCATTCCCCCAACGAACCCCAAATTCCTTTTCAAACAACTAGTAATTTAATGTAGCAGTAGTAGATTAGAAAGTATTTTCCTTCATTGGTATTGTATTGCTTCTTTCAAGGTGAGCAAAACGATCAATGAGGATAATGTTTCATGTACTTTGCTCAGGGCATGTGGATTTCACCGTGGAAGTTGAGCGTTCTCTGAGGGTACTGGATGGCGCAGTGCTGGTGCTCTGCGCAGTCGGGGGAGTACAGTGCCAGACCCTCACGGTGGAGCGGCAAAGCCGGCGCTACGGGGTACCCTTGATCGCGTTCATCAATAAAATGGACCGCCAGGGAGCCAGCCATGAACGCACTCTTTCTCACATACGGTACACACTTGCTTGTGCTGCACAATCTTAATTTGGTACAGTAAGGTCACTACATATTTACTAGTGCAGCATACATGGGCACTTGCTTGTGTTTATATAGAGCACACATTTATTGCATAAAATGCTAGGTTATCTGTCCATGCATCTACAGTTAAACATATTCTACACTACCGGTCAAAAGTTTTAGAACACCTCAATTTTTCCAGTTTTTATTGAAATTTACACAGTTTAATGTCTCAATGTACTCTGAAATTAAGCATAGAACAAATAAACAATTGCAGATGAAAAATAAATCATAGAATCATTTTCTTTAACAAAATTTAACTTAAATTTTTGACTCAGCTAAGCAGCCACCTTTTGCAGATACAACCGCCGAACACACTCGTGGCGTTCTTTCTACAATGGAAATCAAATATTGTTCGGGAAGCTCTTCTCAACACTGTTGCAGAAGTTCCCACCACAAATGTGTTGCACTTGTAGGTTGCTTTGCTTTCACCCTTCTGTCCAGTTCATCCCAATCCAGCTCGATGGGGTTTAAGTCTGGAGACTGTGCTGGCCATTCCATGATTTGAAGCCTACCATCTTGTTCTTTTCCTCGAAGGTAGTTTTGACATAGCCTGGAGGTGTGTTTCGGGTCATTATCTTGCTGTAGGATGAACCCCTGACCAACTAGGCATATACCAGAGGGTATTGCATCGTGCTGTAAAATGCTGTGGTAGCCCTTTTGGTTCAGGGTGCAAGTCGCCGACTCTGGATCCAGCAAAAGAGCCCCAGACCATCACGCTTCCTCCTCCATGTTTGACAGTTGGTGTCACACACTGAGGAACCATCCTTTCACCTACTCGACGGCGTACAAAAACCCTGCTTGATGAACCAAAGATTTCAAATTTTGATTCATCGGTCCATAAGACCTTCTTCTAGTCTTCAGTTGTCCACTGGCGGTGCTTCATGGCCTAGGCAAACCTCTTTTTCTTATTAGCCATCTTAGCAATGGCTTTCTTACTGCCACTCGACCTGTCAAACCTGCAGCTCGAAGTCTTCACTTCACAGTTGAAATGGAACTTGCGTACTTCGACCAGTGTTAAGCTGTGCTTGAAGCTGTTGTCCTCTGAGCCACCTATCACGCAAGCTGTTGATTCTCAGAAACTTGTCTTCTGATTCTGTTGTGGCTTTGGGTCTGCCAGACCTCTTCCTGTCAGAGTTTCCTCCAGTTTCCAAGTGCCTTTTGATGGTGTAGGAAACTGTACTCACTGACACTTTGGCTTTCTTTGCAATTTCTTGGCAAAGGAAAGACCTACACTTTTAATGGTTATAATGGTCTGTCTGTCTTCCTTTGTTAATTGCCTTTTTCTCGCCATTATGATAGCAATATACTACCTCCTGCAGTGCAATATTGTCCAAATAATGCTTCAGAGGGTGTAATAACAGTCTGTTCCAATACTGCTTTTATACAGACAGGGCGTTTGTAATCAAGTAATCAGCAGAGGTTGGGACACCTGTAGGAATTGTTTGCATCAACTTTCAAGGCTTAATTTACTTACATTGCTGCAGAATAGCTGTAAGTTGTTAACCCATTACTTGTTCCCTGAAGAAGACCTTTTTTACAATATAACTATGCAATTTACATTATTTACCCGTTTTTGCTAACCTAAACTTTTTTTTTACCTCGAGCAGTTTACTGCTTACCTTTGTACCATTTCAGGTTATTCACTGGACATTAAACCGCGTAAATTTCAATAAAAACTGGAAAAATTGAGGTGTTCTAAAACTTTTGACCGGTAGTGTATATAATAAAAGTGAAAATCACGGTAGGTAGGTGTTTGTTTGTTATCAACCGTAATGTGTACTTATAGCACCACCTGGTGGTGTGTGAGGGTATTACAAGTCGGCTGTGGAGACTATTTGCAGTTTTGCACTGTACATATGGCACAGTGCAAGTGTTTTACTGACCCCCGTCAGAGGGAGGGATGATTACTCTCCCATAGGGAGTAAGTGTTTCATACAAGTACCATCCTGGGATTTTCTGCTCATTCATTTGCTGCGATTAATGTACGTTAATGTTTTGAATCAACCTAAAGAAGGTTTATCATTTTCATGGCGTATAATGTAAAAATTATACCACAAAAACATCCATCAGTTTGTATTTACAGCATATACTTTATTCAGCAAATTATTAATATACTCCATCTACCCAAAGTGTGGGTAAACTGCATTTCATTAGATTTGACGTACCATACGCTTTACAGAGTGAGTGTTGATGCTGCCGAAGCAGTTTTTTGGCAAGTTATATTGGGAGTTTTGTCATTGGCTTCCCAACGTTGTTTGTCTGTGCTCTATACTTTGAAATGCTAGGCTTCGAGCAAGGATTTGTATCGACGCCAACGTGTAGTGTTATCCAAAATGCAACAGTAAAACGCTTTTGTTTAATGCACATGCTGCGTTAAACTCTGGGGGATAATATTCCCATGCAGGTTTGCACATTGGAAATTTGGGAGGGTTTATTGTGATTTTGTGTCTATTCTCGGTCCAATAGGTTGTATAATATAATGTATTCATGAAATATAATTAATTCATTATAAGATTACTAGCAGGGAGCCGTGGAACATCTGCGCAATGTAAAATGTGACTTCAAATACCCAACTCGCGCCCCTCCCCTCCCCTTCACAAGCCACAAGTCATCAATCCCCCTCCTAAACTCCAAGTCATCAACCCCCCTCCCAACACCAAGTCATCAATCCCCCTCCTAAACTCCAAGTCATCAACCCCCCTCCCAACACCAAGTCATCAACCCCCCTCCCAACACCAAGTCATCAACCCCCCTCCCAACACCAAGTCATCAATCCCCCTCCTAAACTCCAAGTCATCAACCCCCCTCCCAACACCAAGTCATCAACCCCCCTCCCAACACCAAGTCATCAACCCCCCTCCCAACACCAAGTCATCAATCCCACTCCTAAACTCCAAGTCATCAACCCCCCTCCCAACACCAAGTCATCAACCCCCCTCCCAACACCAAGTCATCAACCCCCCTCCCAACACCAAGTCATCAACCCCCCTCCCAACACCAAGTCATCAACCCCCCTCCCAACACCAAGTCATCAACCCCCCTCCTAAACTCCAAGTCATCAACCCCCCTCCCAACACCAAGTCATCAACCCCCCTCCCAACACCAAGTCATCAACCCCCCTCCCAAACTCGAAGTCATCAATCCCCCTCCTAAACTCAAGTCATCAACCCCTCCCCACTTCAAGTCTTCAAACCCTCTCCCCACCACCCACTCTCACTCAAAGCCTTAACCTCCAAACTCTTTCCCATCTCCCCCCCCCCCCCCATTCACATCCCACAACCCAAACTATGTCCAACCCCCCCCCCCCCCCCCCAACTAAAATCAAACGAGTATTCCCGCATCGACCAATACATATTTCTGCATTCCCTTATCAAAACAGTGGAATATACTCGTGTAACATATATACACATCCTGATGAATATATACACATCATTAAAAGTAAATAATGATGGATGTTTTCTTTCACGATCTCGCGATATTCCGGGAAGTCCTCGGACAAAGACCTTTACAACGACATGAGTTTTATGGTCCATGGTGAAGTCGTTTAAGACAAAATAGTCGGAACTATTAGCAAGGTCCCATGTAACATCCGCGGTAAAAGCCCTGCTTGAGAGAATGTCACATAGTTATTTGGGTGGTGTATAGACAGACCACAACCTCAATCGCTGAGGCCTATTTTCACAAGGCCTGTGACGCCTATCGGCTCAAAACCCTTTTAACTGTCGCTTTGGTCATTTTACACTGAAGGGAAAACCTATAGCGAGGGCATGGCAATTGTGAATATGACAGCTCTGAAGATGTCTTTAGCTTGGCATAGCAGTTCGCACCAACATGGTGGCCGTATGATTTTTCAGGTTGAAATTGTGGGTGGGGTCAGGCCAGCTGTCCAACCAATGGGTGGAAATGAATGTTACACACAGATGGATGGATGGATGGACGGACGAACAAGCGTATTATTATAGAGATACGAAGAATATAATGTGCATCATGGATACAAACTAAAGGAGTAGAGAAGCTGCACCTTTTATTACTTGGCAAAAAAAAT
This sequence comes from Myxine glutinosa, assembly GCF_964187855.1. Lineage (NCBI taxonomy): Eukaryota > Metazoa > Chordata > Myxini > Myxiniformes > Myxinidae > Myxine > Myxine glutinosa. The sequence continues at coordinate 267,179,096 of NC_136261.1, read as the reverse complement.
TTTTTTGTTCAAGTATGTTGATCAGTCCGGTTTGTGCGTGTGTTTGTTTGTGTGTGGGTTTGGTTTATCTGTCCACTCACTTATACTTGTGTACAGGTCACAATTTTGAACTGACCTTCTAGTGGGGGGGCCAATGTAGCAGATTGAAATGCCCGGTGAAATTGCTTGTTAATTTTTGGACACTGGTTGGGCTGTCTTTAGGGATGATATAAGTTCTAGAAAAAATATGTCTCCAATTGTTTCAAGTTCTTTATGGCGGCCATTTTGGATTTTCAAAATGGCGGATGTCGAAAACGTAAAATTCCATTATCTTGGCTTCTAAATGACCTAGAGTTTCGATTCTGGTGTCCAGTTGTACATTTTTGGGGATAGAGAATTGAATGAAACCTTCTTTAATAACCTACAAGGGATAAAAATAGGTTTTTATGGCACAGCCGAACCAGTGTCCAAAATCTAACTTAATGCACATCTATCTTAATTGTTATTTGTTATTTGTATGTTCCAGATTCGTGACCCTGAGCTATGATGGAGCCAAAAAGCAAGAAAACCAAGAAAGAAACTGATTTCACACTTTGCATTCAGTGCCAGGATCCCCAAGGTGCACTAGTGACTGAGCCAGCACTGGGCTCATATGCAAAGTTTCTCCAGTTCATCCAGGAGAGGGCACGATATGGTGATGCCGACTTCAAACAGATCAGCGAACGATTAAGCTGTTTCACTGCCACTGACTTGAGGAACAATAAAGCAAAGTGGCACCGGGCATGTTATGGATCTACATGCAACACTGCTCACCTGGAGCGTGCTAGAGTTCGCCACCAGAAAGCCTGCGAACATGGCGACACCCAGCATCTTCATAAGAGGTGTGGACGTCCTTCTTCTGCACCTGCCGCTGCAAGTACCTCAGGTTCTACGCAAGACGAGACTCTTCGCTTCACACGTTCATCATCAACTCCATTCAACAGAGACCTTTGTTTCTTCTGTCAAGAGGTCACTAAGGAAAGTGTACATGTTGTATGCACGTTCAACGCAGGTAAACAGCTGAAGAAAGCTGTTGAAGAAGGCAGCAACCACAAGTGGAAAGTTCAGCTGAGTGCTGCCATCAGTGCACATGATGCTCATGCGATCGACGTCAAGTATCATCTCCCATGCTGGGTGCAGAATGTCCAACGTGCTCCCAAGAGTGGGACATCAAGTGATGACAAAGAACACATACTGCAAGAAACTAATGTTATCAAAATAGCCGCAGACATTGAGTTTGTCAGCCTTGTTCGCTCTCTACTCCAAGCTGGTGAAATTCTCAACATGTCTGACCTGAAGTCGGTTTACTCCAGGATTCTTGACAATAATGGTGTGCACAATGTCCCATCACCTACTACCCAAGGCATGAAGGAGAAAATCAACTCTCACATTGATGACGTTCACTTCATGAAACCAAAACGTCGAAACGAGTCAGACTGTGTATTCTCCACTGCCGTGCGTGATGCAGCTGTCGAAGATGCAATGACGAAGACAAATGAAAAAAACATCGAACAACTGTTTGAGAGTGCCTCTGTTCTCCGCAGTGCCATTGCTTGTCAGAACAAGCACCCATGGCAATTTGAAGGAGAAATGAACACTGATGATGCTGAAAAGCATGTACCCAAAGTACTCTATGCTTTCCTCCGCTGGCTACTGGAAGGACCAGCCACGAGCATTGAGCCAGAGACTATGCGCTCAGCCACTATTCATCGAGATGTTATAACCATCAGTCAGAACATCATGTACGGCTACAAGTCAAAACGCCAAGTCACGTACAAGCCCAAAGAGCCAGATGCACCATTCCGCCATCGCTTAGAATGGCCACAGCAGCTTGCCGTTGCCATTGTAGTCCATCAGTCCACCAGAAACAAGAAGCTTCTGGATTTCCTGCATGGGTTCGGTCTGTCTGTTGATTATAGTCGGATCTTGCGGTTGGAGACACAGCTGGCCAACTCAGTCATAGAGTCTACGACAGAACAGGGTGTATACTTTCCAAGAACCATGCGCATAGGGACGTTTGTCTTCTTTGCAGTGGACAACAGTGACTTCAATGAAGACACACCTGATGGGAAGCGGACACTCCATGCTACAGCCTGGGCACTCTACCAACGACGGGAACATGCACCCTCCACAGATGAACATAGAACACTGACACTACATGACCGAAAGGCCAGACACCGCTCACTCAAGGTTCTGACTGCTCCAGACTTTGTTCCTTGCCAAGCACCAAACAAACAATCTGCCACAGGTACCACGTATAGCTTCAAGACACGGTCAAACCCAGATGTCACCAAGCCGTACTCTGCGACGGACACAGTGTGGCTACTTTCACGCACAATCATGCGAACAGCTGAAGCTGAGGACGTACAAGACGACATCATTCCACCAGATGACCAGCTGCAAGCTGCAGAACCCCAGCATGCTGACCCTGTTGGGTCACTCGTCCACGATCCAAAACAACCACCTGGCAGTAGGATCAAGCATCACGATATCCCAACTTGGACAGCCTACAACTCACTGCTCTCCTCTTCGAAGCCTCTGACAGAGGTCAACGCCCTGCCATTGGTAGCAGCACCAGCCCATGAATGGCAAACACTGATAACAGTCTTGAAACAGACACAGCAAATCAACTGCATGGTCATGGGTCCCGATAGGAAGACAGTGATCACCTTAGACATGGCCCTGTATGAGCGAGCCAAACAGCTGGAGATGACCAGAGATGACTGCAAAGGCAAGTGGGTACTGCGACTAGGGGAGATGCACACTGTGATGGCTGCACTGAGGGCTGCTGGGAATGCCATAGAGGACAGTGGTCTTGACGAGGCTTGGTCTGAGGCTGATATCTATGGCCCAACAACGACCAGACAAATACTGGAAGCCAAGCACATGAAGAGGGCTTTGGAGGCCCACATCACCACTGTCCAAGCCCTCTTCGACCTCTATGTGGACGAATTCTTCCAAGAGCATCCCCATCTGAGGGGCCCATGTACCCAGTCAGCACAACAGGTTGCCCAGAGCTGTCATCTACACAACCGAGAGGAGATGACAAGCGCGCAGAACAACATGCTAGCTGTCCTCGAGTCAAACGAAGTCCTGGAGGCCATGGCAAAGTTTGATGAGAGGAAAGAAGCCAAGAGTCCACTGTTCAAGTTTGTGCGACGCTACATGCGGATGATAATGCTGATATACACATTCATCCGTGCCACCCGTGATGGACAATTTGAGCTTCACCTGTCTTCACTGGATGAGATGTGCATATACTTCTTTGCACATGACAAACAGAAATATGCCAGGCTGACTCCCCGGTACCTTGCAGAGATGAAGGCCCTGAAGATGACAGATCCAGGGATCTACCAAGAGTTCATGGATGGGAACTTCAGTGTCCATAAGAATGAAATCCCCTTCTGTGCTGTAGGTGTGGACCATGCACTGGAGCACATCAACAGGATCATGAAGGTGACAGGGGGTATTGTGGGCATTACCCAGAATGCCAGTGCCCGCGAAAGGTTCTTTCTGACAGCACCAGAGCTGAGTAGGCTTGCTGAAGAAGCCCGTCAGATGGCTGGCTCACAATCAGCTACACGCAAGGAGCACCACGACCTATCAACCACAGTCTGGGCTCGGCAGGAAGACAGCATTCGTCGACTGAAGAATGTGATCAGAGAGTCCATGAATCCCATGACGCATGAGGGTGAAGACCTGACGACTATCATCACCAAGGTGGTGATGCCAGCTGAAGTACAGAAGGATGTCTGCAACCAAGATGAGATTGGTCAGAAAGCGTATAACACGTTTGTTGCAGAGCGCATCAACACAAATGAAATCAACCTTTGGGCCAGAATGGGAAAGGTCAAACTGAAGATGTGGAAGAGTGCCAGGAAAGCTGTGAAGCACAAACTGGCAGACAAGGTTGTAGAGCTGAAAGACGACAGGTCACTGTTTGCGCGCATGCTGATCGTGGCCCGCTCACGACCAGAGATCAACTTGAAGGATGCCATAGGTCAATATGAATTCACCGCGCTTCCACGAACCCTCTTTGCAATGGCTGGGACACTACTACCATGCACAGACAAAAGCAAGCTCATGGGCATCCTAGAAGATCTACCCAAGAAGTCAACTGGCACTGGTCAGCAGCCAGACGACGACAATCCTGAACATACTCCACCCCCTCCCAAGAAGGTGACTGTCATAGACGGCATGGCATTAGTGCAAGCAATGGGTAAGCCACAATGGGTCAAAACATGTGCCCAGTGGGCTGGCCATTTCAATGCAACACTGGACTGCAAGACCAACGGGTATGATGAAGTCCACCTCGTGTTTGACCGATATGATCTGCCAAATTCACTGAAAGAGGCCACACGGGAGAGGCGCCAAGGTGGCAAGCCGCCCACTGCTTACCACGTTCAAGACAGCACCCCGATTGGGAAACTGACAGCAAAACAGTTCCTGTCGCACACCAACACCAAAGATGAGCTAACTGTCTATCTGGCAAAGAAAGCTCTGTGTCACTTTGAGGGGACTACCAAGGTCTTCATCGTCACTTCAAGGCAGGATGTCTTCTCCAACTGCATGGATGTACAGCATCTCCGTAGCTCCCAGGAGGAGGCTGATACGAGGATCTTTCTTCACAGTCTAGATGCCGTCCGAAGAGGTGCAACACAGCTGTACATTCAGTCACCTGATACTGATGTATTCATCCTAGCACTCCACCGGTACCATGAACTATGCAAAGACACATACTTCATCACGGGTGTGGGGAACAAGAAGAGGCAAATCTCACTGGAACCAATAGTACATGAACTTGGTGTCAGGAAGGCTGCAGCCCTACCAGGATTCCATGCATTCACGGGAGCAGACCAGACTGGTCGGTTTGCCGGCAAGGGAAAGCTCACATGTTGGCAAGCCCTCAATAGGTGCTCTGTTGAGGTGGTATCTGCGTTTCATGACCTTGGGGCCTCTGAGGAGCTGAGAGCTGACACAGAAAGTGACATTGAGGCATTTGTATGCCAGCTGTATGAGCCTCGTACTACAGTTGTGGATGTGGGCAAGCTGAGGTGGAGACTGTTTACCAAGAAACAGCTAGAGGCACAGAAGCTGCCACCAACACGGGGAGCTTTACATGAAGCCATTGCTCGTGCACATTTCCAGGCCATGGTGTGGCATCAGGCTGATGTACCGGACCCCCAGCTTCCACAACCAACAGAACATGGATGGAGAGCAGAAGGAGATCAGCTGGTGCCCATCACAACCAAGGACCCTCCAGCCCCAGCTGCCATCACACATCTAATCAAATGTAACTGCAAGAAGACCCAATGCATGTCTCACTGCTCATGCAGGTCTCAGCATCTCAACTGTTCTGAGATGTGTATGTGTGGGGCAGATGAAGAGGTGTGTGGTAACACGGGTCAGGAGCGCCCCATGGGAATCGATAACACTGATGATGAGGAGGATGGAGATCCTTCAATGTAACAATGAACACTGCCAACTAAAAATATTGCACAAAGACATTATAAGTGTACATTTGAACACTAAAGTCCAGCCTTTATGTGATTTAGAAGTGAAAATGATGGAAAAAAAAAAATATATGTGTTGGCATAAGTGCGTGAAAATCCAAGATGGCTGCCATAAGAACCCTTTTGATCATATGTAGGTGTATAAATGTGTGTTTATTGGATTAAGTATCCGCAAATATGTACATTTGGACACCAAAATTAACACTCTAGGTCATTTAGAAGCCAAGATAATGACAATTTCGGTTTTCAACAAACGCCATTTTGATAATCCAAAATGGCCGCTATAAAGAACTTGAAAAAAATGGAGACATATTTTTTCTACAACTTCTATCATCCCTAAAGACAACCCAACCAGTGTCCACAAATTAACATTTGAATTCAACGGGAAAACATTGGCCCCCCCACTATTCACGAAACTTCACCGAATGGTAGAGTTTGTGGTCCGACAAAATCTTATATTTTTTTAAGGTCAAAAGGTCAACATCAGCCAACCCCTTCTTTTCAAATTTCTAAAATCCTCAATTTTCATCCGATTGACTTGAAATTTGAATAGGATTTCATATCGGCGAACTGAATTCAACCACCAACTATTTCTGAGATCAACATGGGTCACAACGTCAACATAGTCCAAAGGTCAACCACTTTTTTTTCAAAATTCTAAAATCCTCAATTTTCATCCGATTGACTTGAAATTTGAATAGGATTTTCATATCAGCTAACTGAATTGAACCACCAACTATTTTTGAGATCAGGATAGGCCAAAAGGTCAACATAGGCCTAAGCTCAACCACTATTCTCAAATTTCTAAAATCCTCAATTTTCATCCGATTGACTTGAAATCTGAATAGGATTTGCATGTCGGCATGCTGAAACCAATCACCAACTATTTTTGAGGTCAACATAGGCCAAAAGGTCATCATGGACCAAATTTCTAAAATTGTCAATTTTCATCCAATTAACTTAAAATTTGAAGGCGATTTGTATATCAGGTCACAGAATTCAACCACCAATTTTTGTGAGGTCAAAAGGATGCTCTACCGAGTGCCATTCTACTTTGTTCTCTTTTGTCAAGTATCGCTCTATGAGTGATTTTTTTTTCATTTCCTTCTCGATCTCTCCCTTCTTCCCTCTCAGGCTGTGCCCTCCCCGTCCCCTAACAAATTTATTTTCCTTATACTTGTTACCCTCGCCAGAGGAGAGGGTATTGTATTTGAGTCCGTTTGTCTGTCTGGCTGTCTGTTTGTTTGTTTGTTTGCTTGTTTGTCCACACAGAAGAAATGTGATTTTTCTCTGCAACCGTTGGTCCGATTGACAGGGAATTTTCACCATAGGTGCAACTCCACCTGTCGAATTTTGTAAGGATAATTATGATGTCATAAGTCACGTGGTATGGGCGCCATCTTTGAAAAACTGAAAAACTTTGCACGTCTATATCTCCGAAAGCTCTGAATAGAAAAAAATGAGATTTGGCTCATTGTAAAGAACTCTCCATGGGGAATAAAATATGTTAATTATCATGTCATAGGTGCCTCCATTATGACGTCATAATTTGACGAGCACAAAACTTCATCTGATCAAAATAAAATTTCTTGAACGTCATCTAGGGATAAATTGGTGGAGAAAAAAATATATTGATGACCATCGGTCACGTGGTTCGGCCGCCATATTTGTTTAAACACAAAGCCTTAAAAAACACGAACACACCTTGCGAGGGTCTGCAATCTCTGATTGCTCTTTCTTGTTTCTATACTCATTTTAAACTTCTGATATCTATATTTAATTGTATGGAGTATACAATTCTCTATTGAGTATACAAACATCTCTAGATCAATATGACCAAAAATATATATACTGATACTTTTTCCACACAGCTTCAACTATGCATCATCCATAAGTGCGACTGATAGTCTTCAGCAAAGTTGCGTATGGGAATGTGGTTCCATAAATTTAGTAGTTATCACTATCAAACAGCTACACCATGAACACCCGACAAAATGCCTTGATCAACCTTGTGTATCGCTTCGTATTTCACAATGTCGAATGGTATAAATGAAGTAAAGGACCATTTTCATTCAAGGAAACCAAAAGCAAAACACTACCTATTTATTACCCACTTCCCATTACACCACCGCATAATTTCATCGAATCATCTTTTTTTTTTTCTTTTTTTTTTGTATACAGAATCGAGGCTCGTGAATGAGCTAACATTTAGCACAAAAAAAAAAATCGAACAGACAAACAAAATATATAAAAAGAGGGAGCGGTAGACAATATGGGGAGAGAAGTGGAAGCACACAAACACAACATTTGAGAGCAGGGACATCGGGAGATGTGTGGGAGGGAGAGGGCTTGGGGGAAGGAGGCGTGGGAAGGGGGAGGGGGGTGGGAGAAGTATAAAACACAAGGACACCAAGGACTTCCAGGAAAGAAGTTGGTATTTCAAAAAAGTGAATTTGGGGTGAAATTAGCAGGGGTAGAAAAGATCAAGGTTTTGGATGGGGGAAGATGAGAGATGGTGGTGAACAGCTGTTTTAAAGACCTGGAGGGAGGAGTGGGATTGAAGAGAGTGAGGGAGTTTGTTCCAGAGGTGGGAGAAAAGAGGAATGAAGGAGTGAAGGTGAGCAGAGAGTCTTCATTTTGGCAGTTTAACCATACGAGGGTTGCAGGCAGATCTTGTGCGACCTGCAGGAATATTTGGGGGACAGAGCCCAGAGAGAGCTGGGGGAACAAGGCCGGAGAGGAGTCAGTAGAAGACGGAAAGACCACCAACCTGCCTGTGGTGAGTAAGTGAAAGGCCCTCGGAGATAGCTTCATCGCGGGAGATAGCTTCATCGCGGGAGATTCCAATGATTCTGAACGCTTTGGTTTCAACAGCGTGAAGACGAGCTAGGTGTGAGGCAGGAGCACCAGCCGAGAGGGGAGAGCACTACTCCATTGAGCTGCAGATGAAAGCCTTGTATGTGGTGAGGAGCTCAGGTGTGCCAAGGAAGGACTTCGCATGACGGAGGATGCCGATTCGACGACTGGCTTTGGAGGCCAGCTTGGAAGTGTGGTTTTCCCAGGAAAGATCATGGCAGATAGTGAGACCCAAAAGCTTAAGTGACAGAACTTCTTGGAGAGGATTATTCAGAAAGTGGATGGGAGGGTTGTCCAGTCGGTATTTTCGGAGAGACCGTAAGAGTGTGAGATTTGTTAGGATTGAAAGACATGTTCCACTTGTTTGCCCAGTCTGCGATTTTGTCCAGGTCTGCAGAGAGCGAAGAGGCTGCAGACTGCCGATCTGAGGGATGAGGAATGGAGCGGCAGAGAGTGGAGTCATCAGCAAAGACATAGAGAGGATTTTCAAGAGAGTCAGAGAGATCATTGATGAAGACCAGAAAAAGCACAGGGCCCAGAACACTGCCTTGGGGAACTCCAGCCTGAACAGGAAGAGGAGATGAGAGAAACCCATCCAGGGCCACACGTTGACTGTGACTAGAGAGGAAGTCCGCCAGCCCTGCGTGGAGATTTCTATGGATACCAAAGGAGGAGAGTTTGGTGAGCAGAGCGGGGTGCCAGACCGTATCGAAGGCACGTGATATGTCAAGGGAGACAGCTCTAATTTCCTGTTTGGCATTGAGGACCTCCATCCATTGTTGAGACAGCAGAAGCAGCATGTCCAGAGTAGAGTGACCTGGTCTGAAACCAAATTGATGATCAGAGATCAAGCCATTGGAGAAGAGGAAAGATTTCATATCCGAAGCAATGATGGATTCCATGACTTTGCTGATAATTGGGAGAAGGCTGATTGGTCTGTAGTTGCAAGGATCTGTTTTTGCACCTTTTTTGTGTAAAGCGGTGATGTTGGTTGATTTCCAAGCAGATGGCAGATGACCTTGAGCAAAAGAGAGGGTGAAGAGAACAGAGAGAGGGAGTGAAAGAGCGGAAGAACAGGATTTTAGGACCCGTGGGCCGATGCCGTCAGGTCCAGTTGCAGAATCAGAGTCGAGGGTTGACAGAAACTTTTCCACCTTGTCAGGAGGAAAGGACACAGAGACCAGGAGCAGCTGGGTATGACTGGGTACGGTGCGTATAGAGAGGGATGGGTTTGGGACACAAGATTTAGAGGCAAACACAGAGTTGAGGCATTCAGCTTTTTCACGTGCGGAGTCAGCCGTTAAGCCGTTTGAGGTGAGGGAGGGGATGGAGGGGGAACAAACACCAGAAACAGATTTGATCAGTCGCCACCAGGATTTGGAAGAGGGAGACAGAGAAGAGAGTTCGGTCTTGAGAACGGAGAGATATTGTTTCCTGGCTCTCCTGAGGGTGGACACACACTTGTTTCGGGCTTTGTGAATTGAAATGAGATTTCTTTCCGTTGGATTTGCTTTCCAGGAGACGAAGGCAAGTTGTTTCTGGGCAACAGCCTCACCACAAGATTCCGTGTACCATGGACGGGAGGAAGGGTATGACAACTGAAGACGAGATGGGATAAATCTGTGCGTGAGAGAGTGCAATTTACTTTGGAAGAAGTCCCAGGATGAGTTGATGTCAGAGGCGGTCGAGATGGGAGACCAGTCCAGATGATTGATGACTGCTTGAAGACCGTGCCAGTTGGCCTGAGTGGAATGCCAGACTCGTCGACGCTGAGGAGGCTTTCTGAGAATGGTCAGAGAGATGTCCACTTTAACAAGCACATGATCAGATGAGCCGATTGGAGCAGAAGAAGAGCAGCAGACATTTTCAGGGAAGTTAGTCATAACCGAGTCCAGAAGAGAAGATGCTCCGTTTACTGAGATCCGGGTCGGGAAATTGACAGATTGTGTCAGTCCCAGTGAGTGGCAGAAGTCCTTTGCTGAGGAGCCATGGCTGGTGAGAGAGGTACCCACACCCAGCCAACTGGCATGGTGACAATTGAAATCACCACATATGAGGAAGAGAGAGTTGGGATGAGTAGATAGAAGTTGGTCCATATTATCAGACAGCAAGATTTAGATGGAGTCATCACTGTTTGGTGGACGGTACAACACACATATTAACAAAAGGTGGGAGTGAAGGGGAAGCCATAGCCAGAGGTATTCCTGGGGGGTGAGGTGGAGAGAGGGCAGAGCAGGGCGAGTGAGGAAGAGAGTTTTTGATAAAGATAGCAACCCCACCTCCAGGTCGAGGCTCAGGTCTATCATACCGGAGGAGGGAGTAACCCGGGAGAGATACTAAGGAATCAGAGACATCATGAAGGAGGAAAGTTTCTGTTAAGCAGATCACGTCTGGTTTGTCAGAAACAACCTGTATGGAGAGATCAGTCAAGTTTGAGCGAAGGCCCCGGATGTTTGAGGTCCATCCCGTTAATGAAGAGGTCGGGGGAGCATCGGATACAGAACAGGGGGGGGGGGAGGGAGGAGTGGTAGGGTAAGATGTGGAAGAGGAGGAAGAGGTAGGGAGAGCTGTTGAAGGTGTGTCAGAGATTTCAGAATAGCTCGGAGAAAGGGAAGGATGGGGCGGACAAAAGGCTTGATGGTGATTGGGTGAGGCACAGTGATGTGTTATTTGAGGAGGGGGAAGAAGCGGGGAGGACGCTTTGAGGAGGAGGGATTGAGAGGGGGGAAATGGAGAAGAAATGAGGGTGGGGAGATTTGAAGGGGAGGGGCTAGGGGGTAGTTTAGGAGGAAAGGGACAAGGGGGGGATTTGAAAGGGATGGGAGATGGGGGAGATTTGGAGGGGAGGGGTGAGGGGGACGTCTAGGAGGGGAGGGGTGTGGGGGGAGTTTAGGAGGGAAGGGGCAAGGGGGGAGTTTTGGAGGGGAGGGGTGATGGGGAAGTTTTGGAGGGGAGGGGTGATAGGGAAGATTAGGAGGGGAAGGGTGAGATTGGATTTTAGAAAGTGTACGATTCATGGGAAATTAACATTTATTTCAAAATGAGTTTCTTGTGACCTTCGAGTCAAAAATACTTTGCGGACGCTCGAAGGGGGATGGAGTGCAGGTGAGTTTAGGGAATGTAGGAAAGAGGAACTGTAAGAGGTGGAATTTTTTTTTGGAATGAATAGATTTGGTGAGCAAGTCGAAAACACCCTTTTAAAGAAGAAGAAGAAAATGGTGTTATAATATACGACAGAATACAGTACTTCAGGGGAAAGTTTAAACATTTTTAAATTTAACAGTGAAAACTATCTGGGGAAATGGAGGTGAAACACGTGATCGAAGAACGAACGAACGAATAACAACAACAAACAAACGAATAAGAATAAAGAAGGAAAAAAAAATTATTATTATTTTTTTTTTTTGAGTTAAGATTTTAAACAAGGACGTATGGGGTGAAAAGACTGGGAAAAACTGAGAACGAAAGTAATTGGAGCACAATCGACGGACCGCTGAGAGAAAAACAAAGCCTCAAGGTAGGACACGGTAGCCTACAAGGCCTCAAAAGACGCGACACGAATTAACCGACGATTTTCTATACAGCTATGAAAAATTAACACCTAGAATCTTCCTAAGGACAAGGACACACTATACACACCGAAAGACACACCGAAAGATAAATACAGTTTTGACAAAAACACAATTGTGAACAATTACTTAACTTCGAAAGCGTGAGAGCGTGGACAGCTTCGAAAAGACGTGACTTGCCGACAAAGATCTCGTGAGATCCCGATCTTACTATAATTCACCAAATGTCCGTCCGTCTGTCTGTCTGTCTGTCCGTTCGAAGGTACCGTAAAAACTGCTGAACCGATCGCAACGATATTTTGGGTGGGTAATCCTGGGATCTCCAGGAGTAAAATAGGCTGTTTCGTTTTTCCAATTTCAGCTTTGGTCTCCAGCATTATCAGGTTTGGACTCCCGCATAACATTCGCGTTTGCATAACGTTCATTGTGACGATATTTTCATTGTGACGATGTTTTCATTGTGACGATGTTGTTTTCCCGGGTGCCGCACAAACGGCTGCACCAATCGCTGCACAGCTGCCCCGATCGGACTCGGTGACCTCGGACAAAGACCTTTTATAAGGACACGGGTTGAATCCCTGCTTGAGGGAATTCCAACCCCCTCCCCGCCATCACGGCCGTCTCTCCAACTCACAATCCCACGAGATATGCGGCAAGGACAAACTAAAACCAATTATAGATATCATTAAACAGCATTCGTATATAAGCATCATTAAAAGTAAATAATGGCCTCAGCCAAAGTTCAAATAACGTTTAATCTACATGAGAGAACTCCACATAGCTATTTGGGCGGTGTATACGCTAACAGATCGCTGTCTCCATCGATCTTGCCAAGGCCATAACACCTATCGGCTCAAAATCATTTTAACTGTTGATTTGGTAGTTTTTACAATGAAGGAAACACGTATCGGGAGTTAACACGACACAGCTGCACACCAGTCTCGGAGGCAGTCCAATAATTACAGATCTGGTGAACAAGGACGTCACACAGCTGCACACGAGTCTCAGTGTGTCTCGGAGGCACACCAACAACTTCACCAAAATCTGATATTTTACCTGTTTCATTTGGGCCTCCCAATTGAAGTCCCGCCCACAGGGCGGGTACCGTTGCTCGTACTATTAACTCATGCATTATGAAGAGCCCTCAGTCGTGTTTACGCTCCTCTAGATCCACTTGGCATCAAAATTATGTGTTCCCAACTTCATGTCAGTGAGGATTTGCATTGTGTGTCCTCAGTACAAAGCTGAAGCATAATGCAGCATTACTTCAGCTACCCCTGGGCTCCGAAGGGAATTTCCATGGAGCTGTGGACCTGGTGGATAACAATGCCATTTACTTTAAGGGAATGTTTGGGTGAGAAACCTTTCTTTGTTTTGCTTCGCCTTCTTCTCTCTTTCCCCTTTCACATGCCGTGCCAACAATCCACAGCTCATTTCGTACTAGCCTCACTTTTACACATTATAATGTGGATATGACAAATAATTTTAAATAAAATGTTGCATGACTCTTTTGCCCCATAGAGAGCAGGTGGAAACAGGCCCAGTGCCATCGGCCATGATTGATTCTGCTGTGCAGGCACGGCATGAGTTGATTGGCTGCCTTGCTGATGTTGATGAGGAGATTGCAGAGTTCTTTTTAAATGACCGCTCTCCTACGCTGCCTCAAATTAAGGTTTCACGGAATGCTTCAAAACTCGAGATCATTTCCTGCTTCTCATTGCTGGACCTCTTATAAGTACAACTTATTTTCATGAAATTGTTTTCTCACCAGGCTGCTATTCGACGAGCAACAATCACTCGCTCCTTCACACCTGTACTTCTTGGTTCAGCGCTTAAGAACGTGGGGGTGCAGCCTGTACTCAACGCTGTGGGTGAATACCTGCCCAACCCCAGCGAGGTCAAAAACTATGCAACCCATAACCTCCCGTGAGTTGTAGTGTTTGTTTGTGTGTGTGTGTGTGTGTGTGTGTGTGTGTGTGTGTGTGTGTGTGTGTGTGTGTGTGTGTGTGTGTGTGTGTGTATGTGTGTATGTGTGTGTGTGTGTGTGTGTGCGTGTGTGCGCGTGCGTGCGTGCATGCACATATACTTGTATGTGTATACTGTATGTGTGTGTTTGCATTTGTTTACGTGTTGGTTTATACCTCTGCCATCAAAGGTGGAAGGAGGTTATGTTGTCACTGCTGTTTGTCTGTCTGTCTATGAGCAGGATATCTCAAAAGGTTATGGACTCATTCAGACAAAATTTAGTGGACAGGTTGGTTGTGTGACAAGGAAGAATTGATTTGATTTTGGTGAAGATCTGGATCTGGATCCGAGAATTTTTTAATTTCAAGGTGATTCTTCACCATTGAGTGATGGGGCCAAAAGTGATATATAGCACGATATCTCAAAACGTTGTGGAATGATTCAGAAGAAACCGTGGACAGGTTGGATGTGTGACAAGGAAGAATTGATTCAATTTTGGTTGAAATCCAAATCCAGATACCTGTACTATATTTTTAAGTGATTCTTCACAGTTGAGAGAAAGGGCCCAAAACGATATATAGCATGATATCTCTAAAAATATGAATGGTTTGTGACAAAACTTGGTGGATGATTTGCACAGGTGACAAAAACAAGTCTGGATCCAGATCCGGCCTATCAGCGGGATAAAAAAACATAAACGGTTCAGCCTCGTATGGGGTCTGTCAAGTATGGGGTCTGTCAAGTGCCGTTCTACTTTTTTATGTATCGATTATTTCCTTATGTTACTCCTTTTTCCTCTTTCACAGAAATGGAGACATTGAGAAGATCCTGCTCAACCCAGCAAGAGATGACAGTTGTCCTTTTTTGGGGCTTGCTTTCAAACTGGAGGTTTGTAATCTGCCTCTTTTGGCTCTCCTTGCAGTTCATTTTCTGACATTGTGCTCTCCTCTGCGTATCATATCAGCATATCAGTCAGCTCCTCCAGCATTTCTGTCTTTACCCCATCTCACTATCATCTTCTCTTCTTGGTGCATCTGCCTCTCTGAATCTTTGGGCTTCATGCTATTGCGGAAGGAGATAGCAGGTTCCTTACCATTGATCTGAAGCTATGGGTTGGAGATGAAATGAAAATGTGGCAGGAGTGATATTTTGGGGTCAGTATTATGCATTCTAGCGCTGGTGGGGTTGAATGAATTGAGGGTTCTTCCTGTAGCTTTTTAGACCATTGGCTTAATTAATTGGTATTGATAACTTGGAGCTTTTGCAGGCTGGGCGTTTTGGACAGCTCACATATCTCCGGGTGTACCAAGGACATCTTCTTCGTGGACAGACTATCTACAACACACGCACGCAGCGCCGAGTTAGGGTGGCTCGTCTTGTCGTGATGCATGCACAGGAATTGCAGGTACAATATTTTACAGAAGAAGACTTTGGAATAAGAGGGAGGTCATTCATTTTGATATATATATATAGATATATATATATATATTGTTAAGGTTTTGAGATTGTACATATCACATCATTAAAGGTTGAAGGTTTGCCCCCCCATAGTTAGTCCACAAGCAACACGTAGGCCCATTAGAATTAGTTATGTCATAGTATGTGTAAGAGTAGGCCATTTCCCTAGTGATATCTGCGTTGTGTAAAGAAATGAGCGTAGGCCCTTTTCATTTTGTGGCCACCCTTCATTTTCATCAAGGGCAAACTCGATCCCATGCCCCATTTTGGCTGATCCCTCCGTGTGTGGTGCTTTGGCTGCCAGCAGCATTAGCTGCCCTTTGCTCGCTCAAACTAGTCGGGTAACCACGAAGTAGGCCTAAAAAGAGGGAGGAGCGCGAGGGTCGAGGTGTGGCCGCGTCAAGCAGCACGTCAGAAGGTGGTGACGGTAAGAGCAACAGCCAACCAGGGCTGATAGGGCATGGCATGATAGGGCGTGGTAAAGAGCGTCTAGTAAGTTCGAGAGGGTTCACTGGGCAAGGCTATATAAGCCAGCGCACAAAGCCCTTGAGAGGACTTGATGAGGACTGATACGAGAATTGATGAGGACTTATGAAAAGGACTGGCTGGGAAAGGACTGGCTGTATTGAGAGGACTGATGTAAAAGGACTCGTGCGAGAGGACTTATGAGTAGGACTTGCATGCAAGTTGAGAGATGAGAAGGGATGCACAGTTCTGAGTTGAGTTGAGTTGTGAGGAAGGACTGTATGAGGACCGAGCGAACTGGCGGATCTGAGAGAACTGATCCGGAGCACTCGTGTGAGAACTGCATTGAGAGGACCGACGTGCACACGACAGTTTCGAGGCCTTGATTAAGAAGCGCATTGAGAAGCGCGTATTGAACTGTCCGTTTATTACGTACGCAGCCCCGCAAGTGTAACCGCCAAAGCCAGCCCTACCGTTCGCCCTGTAATAATCCCGTGCGCGCCAAACGACACGTGGAGAGCTCCTGCCGTCTGTTCATCTACTTCGCGGTGCGAGTTGGGGACCGGAGAGCGAGCTGCCTGGACGCCATCCCTGGACCATCAACCTGTTCGTCTGCAACCCCGTGTGAGTGTGTCTGAGTGTGACGGGCCCGTTTGTCTTGGGATAAGTATAAGACTGTTTAAGGCTGCACTGTGTATTCTTCTTCTTCTTATTGTACAAAGTGAAAATAAATCGTGTTATTCCTTTCTTCCAAATTCGACCGTTTCCGTGATTTCCTCCATTGGATAAGCGTGGCACGATTAAGAACCGCTCGGATCGGGTTTAGTCATTGCTAACGGCTCGGGTCACGGGTTAGCTACCGCTCGGCGTTTCCACCAACACCCGTGATTCGGGCGGGGCTTATTTCCTCGTTTCTGGGCGGCGCGAGTACTTAGGTATTAGTGATTAGTCCTACGACCCTACTTCGCGCTGTCCAGGAGTGACGTCATAGGTCCCGGGTCCCGTCGGCTAGTCAAAGACAAGGGGACTAATCCCCCCTTGGTAAAGGAACACCTCAATTCTTCCAGTTTTTATTGAAATTTACCCAGTTTAATGTCTCAATGTACTCTGAAATTAAGCATAGAACAAATAAACAATTGGAGATAAACAAGAAATCATAGAATTATTTTGTTTAACAAAATTTAATTTAAATTTTTGACTCAGCAAAGTAGCCACCTTTTGCAGATATACCCGCCGAACACACTCGTGGCATTCTTTCCACAATGGAAATCAAATATTGTTCGGGACGTTCTTCCCAACACTGTTGCAGAAGTTCCCACAAATGTGTTGCACTTGTAGGTTGCTTTTCTTTCACCCTTCTCTCCAGTTCATCCCACACCAGCTCGATGGGGTTTAAGTCTGGAGACTGTGCTGGCCATTCCATGATTTGAAGCCTCCCGTCTTGTTCTTTTCCTTGAAGGTAGTTTTGACATAGCCTGGAGGTGTGTTTAGGGTCATTATCTTGCTATAGGATGAACCCCTGACCAACTCGGCGTATACCAGAGGGTATTGCATGGCGCTGCAAAATGGTGTAGTAGCCCTTTTGGTTCAGGGTGCCAGTCACTCTGTGCAAGTTGCCGACTCTGGATCCAGCAAAAGAGCCACAGACCATCACGCTTCCTCCTCCATGTTTGACAGTTGGTGTCACACACTGAGGAACCATCCTTTCGCCGACTCAACGGCATGCAAAAACCCTGCGTGATGAACCAAAGATTTCAAATTTTGATTCATCGGTCCATAAGACCTTCTTCCAGTCTTCAGTAGTCCACTGGCGGTGCTTCATGGCCCAGGCAAGTATCTTTTTCTCATTTTACAATCTTAGCAATGGCTTTCTTACTGCCACTTGACCTGTCAAATCTGCAGCTCGAAGTTTTCTCTTCACAGTTGAAACTGAGACTTGCTTACTTCGACCAGTGTTAAGCTGTACTTGAAGCTGTTGTCCTGTTGCTTGCCTATCACGCAAGCTGTTGACTCTCAGAAACTTGTCTTCTGACTCTGTTGTGGCTTTGGGCCTGCCAGACCTCTTCCTGTCAGACTTTCCTCCAGTTTCCAAGTGCCTTTTGATGGTGTAGGAAACTGTACTCGCTGACACCTTGGCTTTCTTTGCAATTTCTTTGCAATGATTCTATGATTTTTTTTTTTTTATCTCCAATTGTTTATTTGTTCGATGCTTAATTTCAGAGTACATTGAGACATTAAACTGCGTAAATTTCAATAAAAACTGGAAAAACTGAGGTGTTCTAAAACTTTTGACCGGTAGTGTGTATATACATATATATATATATATATATATATATATATATATATATATATATATATATATATATATATATATATATATATATATATATATACCTGTGTTCAAAAAGTATCCGACCTTTATTTTTCGTGCGTAAAAAAAAAGAAGCTAGGGAGGCGTTGATTGGTGCACGTATGTAGGTGATCCTAATGCGCACGAATGAATTTTTTCCCACCTGCAGAAGCTGTCATTCGACGGCAGACCGCCGATGAGTGAGGACATGTAAGTGAGCGCCATCGGATTTTCGTTTTTGACAAAATGACGGAAAAACTTGAACAACGCTACTGCATCAAATTTTGTGTAAAGCTTGGCGATTCTCAAGTGGAAACGATCCGCAAGATTCAACACCGTTCATTCCATTATGAAGGAGGATTTGGGCTTCAGGAGAATCTCAGCGAAGTTCGTACCAAAGCTGCTAACGATTGAGCAGAAGCAACTCCGTTTGGAGATCGCACAGGACATGCTGGAGACTGTGAACAGCGATCCCAGCTTCCTCAACACAGTGATCACTGGCGATGAGTCCTGGGTTTATGGGTACGACCCAGAAACCAAGATGCAGTTTTGATGCAAGTTTGATGAAACACAAAATTTGATGCAGTAGCGCTGTTCAGGTTTTTCCGTCATTTTGTCAAAAACGAAAATCCGACGGCGCTCACAAACATGTCCTCACTCATCGGCGGTCTGCCGTCGAATGACAGCTTCTGCAGGTGGGAAAAAATTCACGCGTGCGCATTAGGATCACCTACATACGTGCACCAATCAACGCCTCCCTAGCTACTTTTTTTTTTACGCACGAAAAATAAAGGTCGGATACTTTTTGAACACACTACGTATATATATATATATATATATATATATATATATATATATATATATATATATATATATATATATATATATATATATATATATATATATATATATATATTTATACAGTATATACATACATATATATTGTAACGATTTTGAGAAGTGTAACGGGTTTTGAGGAGTGTAACAATTTTGGAGGAAGGGTAACGGATGTGAAGAGTATGGTTTTGGTATGGTAACATCCTGGTAATGTAAATAATGGTCGCAGCCGTCCTCCTAATTAATTTCATAGAACATACACGCAGGTCACGATATATCTTTTAAATAGTGTATTTCCTTATTCCATGTAGGCTAAGTATGTGTTTTCCACTAGATTGACTTTGCATTGTATCAAACAAAATAAGCGTAGGCCCTTCCAATTTCCCCAAAACCTCCCTTCCATTTGCCTTCCGCATTTTGGTCGGTTTTTCTCTTCAACCACCATTGGCCATGAAACAGGGTCGGAGAAGAAAGGCGTGTCTCCACCTCGTCAGAAGAGGGCAGGAGTGAACCGGCCCTAACAGCCAATCAACACCGCGGTGAGTGACCCGGTAGGCGTGCCCTCGGAGCCGGCGGCTTAATTCCGCCGGAGGTGATAAAAGCGAATGTAAGGAACTGCTTTACGGAGAGGCCTTGAGAGATACGCTGGGGGATGACCTGGAAGAGGAGCGCAATCCACCGCAAGCCCTACCTGCCTGCAATATCCCCTGTCGTTGGAGAGACGCGCTGAACGGAGGGAGACGGCTCCACCCCAGGAAGAGGAGCAGGTGTGCCGAGCCAGCGCGTGACGGCCGCGGATACGCGGCGGAGGTTTTCCCGCCAAAACCGCGAGGGGTTGAAAGCTGCTGCCTCCGACCTTGCCTTCCTCTCAAGCAATCAACCTCGAGCCATTACCTGCCTGCAATATCCACCGTGTGAGTGTGAACGTCCTGTCCTACTCGTTTGTCTTGGGGATTAAGTAAATGAAATAGAATAAGTTAACAATGCACTGTGTGACTGCTCTTTTCCATCTATTGCTGTAAATAATATTGGTCGCTCTAAAATATTGCTTGTGTGTGTATAATAAATCTGTTCTTCCTCCAAACTCTGTCTTTCTTCTCTCTTCTTCTCTTTCGGTCGCTTTAGAGGTTTCCCAATTGAATATCTGTAGCGCGATTAGTCAACGTTCGGGTGGAATCGGGTTCTAATCGGGGAGTAACTGTTCGGACGCGGTTAAATACACCACCGCTCGGTAAAATAACATCCAAAAACCGTGTCCGTAACAATTGGTGTCGGGGAGTGAGATCGACCCGGAGCGCGCTGCACGCGCTCAAAATTATAAAGCGGACGAAATTGTGTTGTTTTATAAAACCCGAATTTTTAGATCGCGCCATGGACAATCAAGGCGATCGGATGTCGGTGGGGGAGATAGACGGGTTAGGGGTAACCCAGGAACCAGGGGAAATGTATGTGGAAGAAAGGGAGGAGGAAAATGGCAATGTGGTTGCGGGAATTTCAGGTGCACAAAATGGCGCTCTAGCGCACGTGATTACAGCGGCGCCACATTTAGCCACGCCCATGGTCGCGGTAATCGAACCGGAGATGCCAATGGATTTGAACCTTTTTTTTATACAAATGAAGGCCCTTATGGCCCAGAATAGTGAGCGATTGGAGGGCCGGATGGATGCTCAGAGTGAGCAATTGGGGGTAATGGGGAACCAAATGGGGGTAATGGGAAACGAAATGGGGGTAATGAGGGACGAAGCGAGGGGTACCGGTGAGGGGTTAGACAATAATTTTAAGGAGTTAGACAAGAAATTTGAGGGGTTAGACAATGGGATAGAAGGGGTGAAACATGGGTTAACGGGGGTGGAAAACAGAATGGCTGCCCAGGAGAATCAGTTAGAGGGGGTGAAAAATGGGTTAATGGGGTTAGAAAATAGGATGGAGGACAAATTGCGGGAAATAGGGGAACAATCCGCCCGGGAAATCGAACAGATGGGGAACCAGATGGAGGAAATACGACGAGGGGTGAGTGAGGAGGTCTCGGGGCTGCGCGAGGAGGTAAAGCGAGGCGAAAAGCGTATAGAGAAAGAGGTGAGAAATAATACGGCAAAGTTACAGGGGGGAATAGAAGATCTGACGAAAGGAGTAGAACAGCTGACAGTGGGACAAAAGGAACTAACGGACCAAGTGGAAAAGAACACAGCAATCATCGGGGGTTTAAAAGCAACACAAAAGGACATTAAAAATGAATTAATAGCGACACAAAAGGAATGTCAAATGGTACATGAGGGATTGACGAAGAGGTTGGAAGAGGTGACAGAAGTAATGGAGACGAAGGACCGGGAGGTAAGGACGCACATAGAAACGGTTAAAGTAGCAATGGAGGAAGAAATCGAGGGGGCGCACCGGGAGCTGAAAGAGGTAAAGGAAAAATTAGAGGAGGTGGAAGAAGGGGTGAGTGAAATTAAGAAGAGACGGAGGGAAACTAAGAGGGAGATAAAGGAGGAAGTCATGGAATATGTACAAGGTCTGTGTTCAAATCATGATGCAGTGCTCACTAACCAAATAAAAAGTTTGCAGGTGGCAGAGGAGGTGCGACGAGGTACGGAGGTGAGTGGCAATGTACATGATGTGAGGGGAGATTCAGTCGGCTTGGGGATTGGTTTGGATCCGGGTGTTCGTGAAAGGCCGTTGGTGAAGTGTGTGACAGGTCAGGTGTGCGAAAAAAGAGGTGTGCGAGAATGTCCGACCATGGGGTGTGTGAGAAAAAAGTGCACGCCGAGGAGTGAGTGTGCCGTCAGGAGTGAGCCGGTCGAAGCGCGTGTGCGAGGGGGTACATGGAAGCGCGGTGTGGTGAGTGTTAAGGAGGAAGTAACGAGAGAGTGTACACCTGTGGTGAGTGTTACGGAGGAAGTAACGAGAGAGTGTACACCTGTGGTGAGTGTTACGGAGGAAGTAACGAGAGAGTGTACACCTGTGGTGAGTGTTACAGAGGATGTAACGAGGAAGTGTACGTCTGTGGTGAGTGTTACGGAGGAAGTAACGAGAGAGTGTACACCTGTGGTGAGTGTTACGGAGGAAGTAACGAGAGAGTGTACACCTGTGGTGAGTGTTACGGAGGAAGTAACGAGAGAGTGTACACCTGTGGTGAGTGTTACAGAGGATGTAACGAGAAAGTGTACGTCTGTGGTGAGTGTTACAGAGGGTGTAACGGGAGAGTGTGCGCGAGAAAGGTGTGTAACGGACGGGTGCATGAGGAAAGAGTGTGCCGTCGAAAGTAAGGGTGAGTGCGCGACCGAGAGTGGAGGTGAGAGTAGTGAGAGTGACAAGGAGAGTGAGCTGGTTGTGACAGGTGAGCGAGGATGTACACCTGGGATGGAAGGATGCACACCTGGAATGGTAGAGCGTGTGTGGGAAGGCACATTTGAGTTGGTGGTGAGGCACGTGGTTGGGTGTGCGAATGAGGGCACACCTGTGATTGTCACAGAGGAGGTGACCGAGGAGGGGGCGCGAAGCGGTGTATTGGTGAGGTGTGCGAGCAACGAATGTGTGCCAAAGTGTTCGGTGGTCAGGTGTGTGAGCAAGTCGGTGAGCGGAGTGAGTGTACCGAGGTGTGAAAGAAAAGGTACGAGGAGAATGGGAACGGCTGCATGTATGAGCAAGAAAGAGGTAGCGTATGCATGTAAGCCTGCAGGTGAAGCGTCGACGGTAACCGGGTTAAAGGTTAGGTCGACTTTTAGCCGGATCGGGCCCTCGGTGCGTGCCGGGCTTCGCGTGCCGCGAGAACCAGCGGAGATCCGAGCCACGGCGGGTTCGAAAGGACCGCCGTGCGCGATCCACGCTGGGCCTCGCGTGGAGCGGCCGCGTCCGGGCTCCACAAGGCGGAGCGGGCAGCTCGATAGGAAGGGTCGTCATGGCGACCACTTTCTATTGAGACGTGCCGGCAGGTCGAGATCGGGACATTGGATGGCCCCACGCCGAAGTGGTGCATGGGATCTCGGCCCGGGTAAGCCTCCGTCCCTGCCCCGAATGCGGGACGTATCCAGCCGCTGGCACAAAACGACCCGCGTTCATTGCTCGGCTGTACGAAGCCGGGCTGTAGATGTGAATTGGCGCACCGAGAGGATGTAATAAGTAGACGGGTGATGTGAATTGGCGCACCGAGAGGATGTAATAAGTAGACGGGTGATGGTGGTAGTGATAGTGATTTAAAACGAAATTTAGAAAAGTGAATAGAATTGGCAGTAAATGGAAAATTTTTGAATTGTTGGATTTGGACGAGCGAAATTGGTAATGAGAGACCCCCGATGTGGTGGGATGGCAAATCCACCATCCCTCACAGGTGGGGGCAAAGGAGCACTAGCTTAGGGGGTGTATGGCAGTGGAAAACTAGCCCGGGTGGGTTAGGATATGGTGTGTAGGGATCTAGCGAAGATGACCTTAGGTAACGATAAGGTTAGTTAGTGACTGATACCTGTAGTGGGGACGCAGGTAGGTTAGTGTGGTTGATAATGACGTGGGAGCGCAATAGTTTAAAGGGACGACTGGGAAGCGCAAGTTTCAGAGGGGAGGAGTTAGCTGAGATGATGCCGTGTGTGGGAGTGATTGAACAGGTGTGATTGCACAGGTGTGCAACTGAACAGGTGGATGGAGCAGTGTATGAGTGAGTGATGGTGATTGTGTATTGTGATGACCAAGTGGTCCAGGAAGAAAGGAGGGTGCAGGTGGCACCAGGTGAGATTGCACAGGTGTGCAACGACAGGTGAATGGAGGGCAGGTGTATGGAATAAATGGTATGGAGTATTGGAATGGATGGTCGTGGAGTGAGTATGGTGGAAATTGTGGAGTGGAGTGGATGGTGCGAAGGTGTGAATGGGGGAAGAGTGGACCCCCATCACGGATACCCGGGGCGGGTAGTGTAAGTGTTAGGTAGAGGGTATAGGTAAATTGTGGTTGGATATTGGCATCTGTGGTGCGAGTGGAAGAATGGTCTTTGGATGGGTGCATTAGTGTTGTGGAAATGGCTGGGCGTGTAGCCTGTTAGTGTGTGTAGTTGGTTTGGGCACTCCACCACTGTGAGGATGTCGGCCAGGTGAGGCCGCAGGTGGGCTCTGGGAGCCGGTAGTAGTTGTTGTGGATGGGGCCCGAGGATCCGGAGGACGGACCCGGGTAGCCCAGTGCCAGAGGGCACCAGTGGGGTGACAGATCCAAGAGGGGTCTTCCCCAGGTAGTTAGGTTAGGGTAAGGAGCAGGTAAGCTCGGAGGCAACTGCAGTGGTGGAGGTGTGCAGGTGGGTAGACCCACTGGGAGAGGTACACGCCACAGCCCAGAAATTGTGCGAGGGCACCGGGAGATGAATCGGGGGAGTGAGACCCCAAATTGAAGAGCACCACAGTTTGGCCAATGGGAATTGGTTTTTAGAACCCATAGTGTAAGAGGGCCAATGGTTTGGCCGGAGAAAGACCCCGGGTAGTGTAAAGTGTGTTAAAATCATTTAGAGGATAGTTAGGATGAAGGATCTCCTCACACCATCTGCATCCACTCACCTGAGGTGACAGGTACTCCACACCATGCCATGTTTGATTATTTTTTACTGTGCAAATGTTTGGGTTGTGAGACGCATCATGACGTGGGTGTGACATTGTGCGTAATTCCATCTCTCCCTCCTTTTGAGGATTGATGATGAATTGATGATGGCAAATTTTGAAGTAGAGGGATTGTGGTGACGAATTTGGTATAAGGGAAACATGGGGAAGACGTGACAGTAGTGACGAATTTGTAAATGGGTAGATTTTGTAAATATGGGGTAAGAGCAAGGGTAGTGTAGGTGACAGGGGGGTGACGTACGGTAGGGACGAGCTTTCTCACTTCGCCCTCCGTACGCATTTCACCTTGCATTGCCTTGTTTGACGTGTACCCTTGTGACCTTACCCCTCGCTCAATTGTCTTTCTTTTGTCTCCCACATGACCTGTGCGCCATTGGGTGCCGAGGGGAGCGTGCGTGAGGTGGCCATTGTGCGCCCGAGATTCCCAGAACCAGCACGCATTGCGTTGATGTACCACTTTATGGACCGCTGTTCTGCGGCCAAGTACCACTTGATGGACCCCAGGTTCTGGGGCAGGGCACCTCTGTTGGAAACCGGCCATAGTGGCCAGGGAATCTTGCTTGCGGACCTCGGTAAGGTGGCACCTATGCCAAACAGGTGGACCACCCTTAGTTGGCCCCTGAGGCCCTAAATAAAAATGGACACAAGTTGTGCCTTTTATTATGTCCAAATAGGCCGCATGAAGCCAGAAGACGTCGGGAAGAACATCGGCCCAGCAGACAAGGAGAAGACCACCACCAGTTGTTTTGTTGTGTTTATTATGAACCATGGTGACTGCGCACCGAGTGGTGCTTTGTGGTGCTTGTGGTGCTTTTGGGTGCTTTGGTGGTATTGGTACTGGTGCATCGATGCAATGCGTGCTGTCTCCTCCCTCCCAACAGGAATTTCTTTCTCTTGTTCCCTAAAAAGAAAAGAAAAAAACACACAGGTCCTGGGTTGCGTTGTAAATAAGAAATCACGTCATTGTAAATAATGCTCCCCACCGTAAATGTATAGTTTCAGAATAATTCCGTAATTCGGTTAGCTGTGGGCTTGAGTCTGTTAGACAGGATGCAATGCAATAGGGGGACATACTTATTTGTGTTTTAAAATTGTCACACTCAGGGTCAGGTTAATTGTAGAGGGAATTACACCTACATGTCACACTCAGTTAAGTCTAGTAGGCCCGAGGACGTGCCTGAAGAAAGGAGGGTGCAGTGTAACGATTTTGAGAAGTGTAACGGGTTTTGAGGAGTGTAACAATTTTGGAGGAAGGGTAACGGATGTGAAGAGTATGGTTTTGGTATGGTAACATCCTGGTAATGTAAATAATGGTCGCAGCCGTCCTCCTAATTAATTTCATAGAACATACACGCAGGTCACGATATATCTTTTAAATAGTGTATTTCCTTATTCCATGTAGGCTAAGTATGTGTTTTCCACTAGATTGACTTTGCATTGTATCAAACAAAATAAGCGTAGGCCCTTCCAATTTCCCCAAAACCTCCCTTCCATTTGCCTTCCGCATTTTGGTCGGTTTTTCTCTTCAACCACCATTGGCCATGAAACAGGGTCGGAGAAGAAAGGCGTGTCTCCACCTCGTCAGAAGAGGGCAGGAGTGAACCGGCCCTAACAGCCAATCAACACCGCGGTGAGTGACCCGGTAGGCGTGCCCTCGGAGCCGGCGGCTTAATTCCGCCGGAGGTGATAAAAGCGAATGTAAGGAACTGCTTTACGGAGAGGCCTTGAGAGATACGCTGGGGGATGACCTGGAAGAGGAGCGCAATCCACCGCAAGCCCTACCTGCCTGCAATATCCCCTGTCGTTGGAGAGACGCGCTGAACGGAGGGAGACGGCTCCACCCCAGGAAGAGGAGCAGGTGTGCCGAGCCAGCGCGTGACGGCCGCGGATACGCGACGGAGGTTTTCCCGCCAAAACCGCGAGGGGTTGAAAGCTGCTGCCTCCGACCTTGCCTTCCTCTCAAGCAATCAACCTCGAGCCATTACCTGCCTGCAATATCCACCGTGTGAGTGTGAACGTCCTGTCCTACTCGTTTGTCTTGGGGATTAAGTAAATGAAATAGAATAAGTTAACAATGCACTGTGTGACTGCTCTTTTCCATCTATTGCTGTAAATAATATTGGTCGCTCTAAAATATTGCTTGTGTGTGTATAATAAATCTGTTCTTCCTCCAAACTCTGTCTTTCTTCTCTCTTCTTCTCTTTCGGTCGCTTTAGAGGTTTCCCAATTGAATATCTGTAGCGCGATTAGTCAACGTTCGGGTGGAATCGGGTTCTAATCGGGGAGTAACTGTTCGGACGCGGTTAAATACACCACCGCTCGGTAAAATAACATCCAAAAACCGTGTCCGTAACAATATATATATATATATATATATATATATATATATATATATATATATATTGTTATGGTTTTTAGAACCTTCACTAGTAAATTTTAGTAAATGTTTCCCTTATAAATGATCCCCTGTAAATACAACAACAACAACAACAACATGCATTTTAAGGCCATGTTCCCTGCTAGAGCGGGGGTTAGCCTTGCGGTCCCCATGACAATCTTCTCCATTTTGCCCTATTTTCTGCATCTCTCCTTGTTAACCCCTTGCCCGCATTTCTTCTTCCACCATCTTTAGCCAAGTCTTTCTCGGTCTTCCCCGTCCTCTACTTCCTTCTACATTAACTTCCATCACTCTTCTCAACCAGTCACTTTCATCCTTCCTCAATACATGACCAAACCATCTCAACCTGTTCCTCTTCACAGCATCAATCACAGGCCATATTCCCATCATCTTTCGCAATTCATCATTTGTCTTCCTCTCTCTCAACGATACTCCGCACATCCATCGAACCATTCGCATTTCCACCCTTTCCAGCCTTCGTTGCTGCTCTACGTTCATTACCCATGTCTCGCTCCCATAAATCATAACACTTCTCACACATGCAGCATACACCTTTCCCTTCAGCTTCAGCGACACTCTCCTCCTCATCAGCACGCCACTCAGTTCCCGAAACTTCTTCCATGCACATCTCACTCGAGCAACCGTTGCCGAGTCTGATCCACCTTCTCCATTCAGCATGTCTCCGAGGTAGCAAAATGTTTTCACACCTTCCAGCTTCACGCCGTCTCCAAGATCCAACTCAACATTTCCTCCATCTGCAGCTCCCTCTGTGCACACCTTACATTTGAATGTAGCTGCCACACTGGTTAATGACCCTCTCAGACCACGACATTTTTGATGAACCCACTCAGCACACATTGTACATTGAATGGAGTTCACTCCGACACCCTTCCTG
Organism: Myxine glutinosa; assembly: GCF_964187855.1. Taxonomy (NCBI): domain Eukaryota; kingdom Metazoa; phylum Chordata; class Myxini; order Myxiniformes; family Myxinidae; genus Myxine; species Myxine glutinosa. The sequence continues at coordinate 267,151,181 of NC_136261.1, read as the reverse complement.
CACACAGCACACGGCCACTTCCCAGTTCTTTCCACCTCACCACATGCTTTACCACTTGCCATCACCTTCATCTTTCCTATATTCACCTTCAGACCTTTTGTCTCCATACATTCCTTCCACTTGTTCATCTTTTCCTTCAGTCCATCCATACTTTCCGCAATCACCACCAGATCATCTGCATACAACAACTCCCACGGTAAACCCTCCTTTACGGTCTGAGCCAGCACCTCCATCACAGCTACAAATAGTAGTGGACTTAGTACCGACCCCTGATGCACTCCCACCTTCACCTCAAACTCACCACTGTTCCCGTCCTTCGTCCTTACAGCTGTGCGTGCTCTTTTGTACATTGCCATCACTACTCTGATCAACCATTCCTCCACTCCTAACTTCCTCAATGCCCATGTCAATACTTTGCGTGGAACCCTATCGAATGCTTTCTCCAGATCAACAAACCCAAAAAACAACTTCTTCCTCTTATCCATGTACTTCTCCTGCAACTGCCTCACAATGAAAAGCGCATCTGTCGTTCCTCTTCCTGGCATAAATCCAAACTGCATTTCGTCGATCTTCACTTTCTTCCTTATCCTCTTCTCCAACACCCTTTCCAATACCTTCATTCCATGCTCAAATAACTTTATCGCTCGGTACGAGCCACACTCCAGAGGGTCACCTTTCCCCTTGTATAGAGGGACGAGGGTACTCAGTTCCCAATCCACTGGAATGCGGCCTTCTTTCACCACCAGATTACAGATCTCTGTCATTCTCTTCACACCCCAACTTCCTGCTGCCTTCAACATATCCCCCACAACTCCCGTCGGCCCTCCCGCTTTTCCACTCTTCATTGCTTTTATCGCTTCCTCAACTTCCTTCTCAGTTATCTTCTCTGCCGGTCCTAAAACTGGGTTACTCTCTATGTTGCCATCCCATTCATTCTCTGTATTCAACAGCATTTCCATATATCTTTTCCATCTTCCTTTAATTCCATCTGGGTCGACAACGATTTGTCCCACTTCATCCTTCAAGCAACTCACCCCCATCACATTACACCTCTCTTTCGCTATCTGCTTTGCAATCCTGAATACTGCTTTCTGACCCTCTTCCGAATCCAAGCGTTCTCCGAACATTTTCCTACATGCCTCCTGCGCCTTTGCTACCTCTTTCTTTGCAGCCTTCCTGGCTGCCTTATAACTTTCATGCTCTGCTGTTTCTGCTCCCGTACCCTTTGCCTTCTGCCACTCTTTGAACTTCTTCCTCTTCTCGTCAATCCTCTTTCCAACCTCAACATCCCACCACCATGTTTCCGAGTGCCTCGGTGGTCCTTTTGTCCATCCACATACCTCACCAACGGCTCCCAACAGACTAGCTTTCATTGACATCCAACCACTTTCAAGCTCAACCACATCATCCTCTACCCTACTCAGCCTCTCTTTTAATGCCTCCCTTACTGTCACCTCTTTCAACCTCCACACCTTCATTCTCGGTTGGTACTTCACCTGCCGAGCTCTCCTCGCACCTTTCACCCTTATGTCGCAGACAACCAAGTGGTGCTGTGAAACAGCCTCCTCCCCCGGGATCACCTTTGTGTCCCGGAGGTGCCCCCTATCTCGCCGACGCACCATCAGGTAGTCAACGGTTGTCGTCGACCCACCTGACGTGTATGTAACAAGCTTATTGTCCTCTTTCTGGAACTGAGTATTACAAATCAACAAATCAGCTCCATCAGCAAACTCCAAAATCCTTTCACCTTCTCCATTTCTCACACCATATCCGTAACCCCCATGAACTCCGTCAAAACCATCCATACTCCTTCCCACATGTCCATTCAGGTCTCCTCCCACCACAACAACTTCCTCATCTTTCACGTTTTCCATCAGCTTCTCTATCGCACACCAGAACTTGTCCTTCTCTTCATCGATTCGACCAACCTGCGGAGCATATCCCGAGATGACGTTCACCAAGAGCTTTCCAATCATCATTTTCACCATCATCAACCTATCACTCACTCTAGTCACACTCACCACACTGTCTACAAACTCCTCAGAAAACAGGACACCAACACCATTCACGCCCTCCGGGCACCCTTGCCACACAAACTTGTATTTCTGTCCCTGCCTACCCTTCACCATTCTCACACCACTTCCCTTCCATCTCGTCTCTTGCACACAACATATGTCGACTCTTCTTCTGACCAATACTTCCACCACTTCTCCTGATCTCCCTGTCATTGTCCCCACATTCCATGTCCCAAACCTCAGAAACCGATCTCCACTTCGGGCTGCACCCTGCCCATATGTACTTGTGATTGTCATGGTTCTCTTTTTGAGGCAATGTTTTTATGGCCGGATGCCCTTCCTGACGCCAACCCTCTTAGTCGTCTCTTACGACACGCAGGGATACGGTGTACCTATTCTGACCAGGGTACACACTAGGAAACGTTTAAAACATGTAAATTCTGGGGGGGGGGGGGGGGGGGGGTGTCAGCATCACGGCTGCGGTTTAAACATATTCCAACAATATCCAAACAGAACGATGAAAAAACAATCCGGGAAAAGTCTCCAAGCGAGAACGTGGATTTGAGAAAGAAGGAGCAGAGGCGGAAGAAAACGAGATACAGGGGGCGGGGCACAAGCCGAGACGAGGAGGAGAGCGAACAAGCACGTGTCCGGGAGGAGAGAAAGAATCAATATATAATTATTTGTCTAGGGAGGTGAGGTGAGGGGGAGAAAACAAAATAAAAGAAACAAGCAATACAGTAAGGAAATAACCCAAACCGACAAAACACCGACGGGGGGAGGGAAGCCCCAAGTCACCAGGCCGCGCACGAGGTACGACTCAGAAAACGATTAACTACACACAAGTTTGCACGAACCACAAACCAACACCAACTAGAAACACACAATAACACGTACACAGCAAAATAACCAGTGGAAATTTGACAAAGCCAAGAATGGGAAAACACTCAAACTTCGATGCCGTGGAGAGCTCGAAGCACGCCTCACTCGCCCGAGGAACCGGAAGTCCGAGGAAACGGAAACCTGTAAATATTCCCATCAATTGGCTTGGTGAAGATCGCACCCTAGTTAGTCCATGTACAACACATAGCGAACCATAGGACCTCTCTGTAGTTATTTCATTATTGTGTGTTTCAGTTAAGGACCTGTTCCCAATAGTTGAATCTGCGTTGCATTAATCAAATAAGATAGGCCCCTTTCAATTTCCCCAATCACCTCACCCACGTCTCCGCAAAGTAACGGTCGAGCAGCGTTCGCTGCCCCTTGTCTTGGTTCGTTTGATTGCCCCAAGCCGCCATTAGCCATGCGGTCGAGCCGAGAAAGAAGGGGGGCGGAGCCGCCAGATCACAGGCGTGGCTCGCCGAAGCACCACCCGAGGCGGGGCGAGCGAGCCCCCACCAGCCAACCAGGGCTGACGAAAGACCATCGCGGGGCGTGGCTCCATGAAGCGCGCATTGATTGCAACACGCGTAATATAAGGACGAGCGCGAAACCTTTTTACGAAGAAGGCAGAGAGAGACGTGATCCGGCAGTTGGGTGAGAAGGTACGAGTTGAGTGAGAGGGTTCAAGAGAAGGCGGAGAGAGACGCATGAGAAGACGGAGCATCCCAAACCCATCGCTATATGCAACGTCCGCTCGCGGTGAACGATACGCGCTCGCTGCCTGCCAGGGTTTTCCCGCCACGACGCGAGTCGACTCCTGGAGCCGGACCTCGACGCCTACCGTCTGCCTGGGCCTTCTCATCCCTTCTTCCAGTCATTCCTGCCTGCTATTCCCTGTCATGTAAGTCTGTTTGTCTGTCCTGTTTGTTGTCCTGGGGAATAATATAAGATTGTTTTAAGGTTTGCCCTGCGTCTTCTTCTTCTTCTGTATATTCCTTTCGTTTCTTCTTTGGTTCTTTGGTTTTGTAAATAATTAATAAATGTCTGGTATTCCTTACTTTGGCTTCTTCTCTCCCCCGATCGCTTTAGTTCCTTCTTCCCATTGAGTACCTGTGGCATGATTTGGCCAACGCTCGGAATCGGGTTAGTCAATTGCTAACGGCTCGAGCCGCGGATTGCTAAACCGCTCGGCAAATACATCTTGTCCGTGGTTCGAGCGGTACTTGTCTCCCTGTTTTGCAGAGGGATTGGTGAAGGTATTTAGGAGAACACCTTGACCAATAACCCTGATCAATTCCACCCCGCAAAAGAGCGTTACAAGTACCAGAACCAGAGACGGCCAGTTTAACAGGCCAAGGGGATTAACCCCCCCTTGCTAAGGGGAGTGCCGTCTCTGATATCCGTAACAATATGTATGTATATATATATATATTGTTGCGGAAATGAGGATTGTGTTTTTTTGATTGTGTTGTATTGTATTGTAAATTGTTATGAATTATTGTTTAGTCTGAGCCCTCCTTGCTCCAGTGTGTATAGAGGTCAAAGGGCGTTCCCGTAGTTAGTTCCATAAAGCATACATTGAAGGACACTATAATACCCTTGTTCAGTAGTTTATTTCCTTATTCTGTGTATAGGTTAAGGCTTTGTCTTCCATTAAAATGACACTCCATTGCACCAAGTGACATAGATAGAGTCCTTTCATTCCCCATTCCCACTCCCAAAACTTCCATTGCCAAGCCTCAATTTCCAGCTACATCCCCTCCAAGTCTCCATTGCCAACTGCACTGGGCAGTTTGCCAGTTTGTTACAGCTGTGGGTTGTTTTAGCTCCAAAACCACCATTGAACATGTGCTCGGGTCGGGGAAGAAAGGCGTGCCCGCCCGTCGTCATCAAGGGCGGAGCCAGAGGGTCGCGCGACCAACCAGGGCCGAGGTGAGCACACCGATGGGCGTGTCCTGAAGGCCGGCGGCTTAATCGCCGGAGGCGCTATAAAGGCGCGCGCACAAGAAGTTAGAGGGAGCTGAGTTGTGTGGTTTTGGTCAGAGCGGGGGTTGGTCGTCAGTGGTGGTCAGTGGTTGCGTTGAGTTGTCGGTGGTGAGGAGTGATTGGACTAAGCAAGGGAGAAAGAGTCCTGGAGTTAGTGAGAGAGGGAGAGAGAACCCGTCATACCAGACCCCCTACCAGCAGCGTTGGCTTGGCTCCACCAAGCAGCTCCGACCCGTTACCCTGCGCACACGACAGGATCGGTGGCATCGGCGGCCGTCGAGGTCCAGCCCGACGTCCCGTGCGGGATCAAGCTCCAGCCAGCTCCGGACCTTCCTCTCCCTCCAGCCATCCACCTCCCGCCAGTCCTGCCTTTCCATCCTTTTGGTGTACGTGAGTTTGTTCTGTTTGTTTTGTCCCTGGGTAATTAATTAAGACTGCATAGATAAGCTAGCGATTTTCACTGTGTCCTTCTGGTCCATCCCTCTGTCTATATTATTTTCTTATCTTTCCTTCTCCTTGGTTTTTTTGAGCCTGTAAATAGTAATAAATAATAATCGTATTTCAAACCTTTTTGCCTTCGTCTTCCTTTTCTTCACATCCGTGTCGTCTTTGTCTTTTCCATATTGAGTAGCTGTGGCGCGATCTGGCCAACGTTTGGGGATCGGGTGAATCGGGAAAAAACTGTTCAGCCGCGGTGCCTCCGCTCGGCAAACAACATCTTATCCGCGGACCGTAACAATTGGTGTCAGGAGTGGGATTCGGACCTGAAGCGCTTAACGCGCTCAAAATGACAAACTACCGAAATTGCTTTTGTTTTACAAAACCCGAATTTTGAAATCGCGCCATGGCTGGTCAAGGCGACGGGATGCCGGTGGGAGAGATAGACGGGGTAGAATCGACCCAGGACCTCGGGGAAATGTATGTGGAGGAAAGAGAGGAGGAGAACATTGGCAATGTGGTTGAGGAGGTATCAGGCGCACAAAATGGCGCTCTCGCGCACGTGGTTGAGGGGGCCACAGCCGCGGAACCAATGGGCGTGAGTCTGTTAGGTAGGGTGCAATGGAGCAGCGGGACATATTTATTTATGTTTTAAAACTGTCGCACTCAGGGTCAGGTTAAAAGTAGAGGGAACTACACCTACGTGTCACACTAAATTAAAGTTATAGGCCCGGGACGTGCCTAAGAGGAGGAGGGTGCAGTGTTGCGGAAATGAGGATTGTGTTTTTTGGATTGTGTTTTTTTGATTGTGTTGTATTGTATTGTAAATTGTTATGAATTATTGTTTAGTCTGAGCCCTCCTTGCTCCAGTGTGTATAAAGGTCAAAGGGCGTTCCCGTAGTTATTTCCATAAAGCATACATTGAAGGACACTATAATACCCTTGTTCAGTAGTTTATTTCCTTATTCTGTGTATAGGTTAAGGCTTTGTCTTCCATTAAAATGACACTCCATTGCACCAAGTGAAATAGATAGAGTCCTTTCATTCCCCATTCCCACTCCCAAAACTTCCATTGCCAAGCCTCAATTTCCAGCTACATCCCCTCCAAGTCTCCATTGCCAACTGCACTGGGCAGTTTGCCAGTTTGTTACAGCTGTGGGTTGTTTTCGCTCCAAAACCACCATTGAACATGTGCTCGGGTCGGGGAAGAAAGGCCTGCCCGCCCGTCGTCATCAAGGGCGGAGCCAGAGGGTCGCGCGACCAACCAGGGCCGAGGTGAGCACACCGATGGGCGTGTCCTGAAGGCCGGCGGCTTAATCGCCGGAGGCGCTATAAAGGTGCGCGCACAAGAAGTTAGAGGGAGCTGAGTTGTGTGGTTTTGGTCAGAGCGGGGGTTGGTCGTCAGTGGTGGTCAGTGGTTGCATTGAGTTGTCGGTGGTGAGGAGTGATTGGACTAAGCAAGGGAGAAAGAGTCCTGGAGTTAGTGAGAGAGGGAGAGAGAACCCGTCACGCCAGACCCCTCACCAGCAGCGTTGGCTTGGCTCCACCAAGCAGCTCCGACCCGTTACCCCACGCACACGACAGGATCGGTGGCATCGGCGGCCGTCGAGGTCCAGCCCGACGTCCCGTGCGGGATCAAGCTCCAGCCAGCTCCGGACCTTCCTCTCCCTCCAGCCATCCACCTCCCGCCAGTCCTGCCTTTCCATCCTTTTGGTGTACGTGAGTTTGTTCTGTTTGTTTTGTCCCTGGGTAATTAATTAAGACTGCATAGATAAGCTAGCGATTTTCACTGTGTCCTTCTGGTCCGTCCCTCTGTCTATATTATTTTCTTATCTTTCCTTCTCCTTGGTTTTTTTGAGCCTGTAAATAGTAATAAATAATAATCGTATTTCAAACCTTTTTGCCTTCGTCTTCCTCTTCTTCACATCCGTGTCGTCTTTGTCTTTTCCATATTGAGTAGCTGTGGCGCGATCTGGCCAACGTTTGGGGATCGGGTGAATCGGGAAAAAACTGTTCGGCCGCGGTGCCTCCGCTCGGCAAACAACATCTTATCCGCGGACCGTAACTATATATATATACAGTCACGTGAAAAAGTAAGTACACCCCATGTAAAGTTTTGACTTTTTCAACATATATCAACATACAGCTATTTGATCTTCATTTCAACAATATTGATAGACAACGGTGATATAATATAACAAATATCATGAAACATTTACATTTTGTAGTCCATTGTATAATTTAAATAAACATAAATGCAAATTTCGCATGTGGAAAAAGTAAGTACACCCTTGGCTCTAAAGGTGGTTCTGCCCCCTTTGGCAGAAACAACCTCAAGTAGGCGTTTCTTATAACTGTCTACCAGTCTCTGACATAGACTTGAGAAATTTTTGCCCACTTCTCCATGCAGAATTCTTCAGCTGTGCGATGTTTGAGGGGTTTCTTGCATATACAGCTCGTTTCAAATCCCCCCACAACATCTCGATGGGATTTAGATCCGGGCTTTGACTTGGCCATTCCAGAACCCTCCATTTCTTTCTTTTCAGCCATTCCTTGGTGGATTTACTGGTATGTTTAGGGTCATTGTCATGTTGCAAGGTCCACCTTCGGTTGAGCTGCAACTTTCCGACAGATGGCCTCACTTTATCCTCAAGCACCCTCTGGCACAATGAAGAATTCATAGTGGATTATATGATGGTGAGCTGCCCAGTCCCTGATGCAGCAAAGCTGCCCCAAACCATAATATTTCCACCACCATGCTTTACAGTTGGTATCAGGTTCTCGTGGTCAAATGCTGTCTTTGGTTTGCACCAAACATGTCTTCTGGTACTGTGGCCAAATAGCTCTACCTTTGACTCATCTGTCCAGACCACATTGTTCCAGAAGTGCTGCTCTTTGCCTCGGTGTTCATTGGCAAACTTTAGTCTTGCCCTGATGTTCTTTCTGGACAGCAAAGGTTTCCTCCTGGCACACCTCCCATGTAGATCAAATTTGTGCAGCCTCTTTCTAATGGTAGAATCGTGCACTTTGACATCAACAATTTCAAGAGCTACCTGTAGGTCCGTGATGACATTCTGGGGTTCTTAGAGACTTCTTTCAGCATCTTGCGGTCTGCTCTCGGGCTGAACTTGCTGGGGCGGCCTGGCCTGAACAAGTTGGCAGTTATTTGGAATCTTCTCCACTTGTAGATGATCTTCCGGATAGTCGAATGGTTGATTTCAAATTGTTTGGAGATCTTTTTAAATCCCTTCCCAGACTCGTAGGCATCTATAACCTTCTTTCTGAAGGCCTCAGAGAGCTCTTTTTATCTAGGCATGGTGATGCCGCACACTTCAACATCAAAGAGCAAACCAAACTAAATGTCTGAGGTTTAAATAAGACAGGTTCCTCCAAGATCCTCTCTAACGATGTTCTAATCATTTGCACCTGAGCTGGTGCACCTCATTCTAATTTTAGGTATTTGAAGTAGTGATAAATGTAGGGGTGTACTTACTTTTTCCACATGCGAAATTTGCATTTATGTTTATTTAAATTATACAATGGACTACAAAATGTACATATTTCATGATATTTGTTGTATTTATATCACCTTTATCTATCAGTATTGTTGAAATGAAGATCAAATAGCTGTATGTTGAAATATGTTGAAAAAGTCAAAACTTTACATGGGGTGTACTTACTTATTCACGTGACTGTATATATATATATGTGTGTGTGTGTGTGTGTGTGTGTGTGTGTGTGTATATATATTAGGGCGGAGCTGATTAGAATATTTGACTATAACCAATTACCATTTTAAAAATTATCTGCTGATTGTGTCCCAGTTCCAATTATAAAGTGATAAATAATTACGTCATAGTGCATTTTGCACACATGAAGTGGACACCGGATCGGCACCGTGTCCGCGATTGACTGATTGAAGTTATTTCGTGGCTGTGAATGGATACATTTTAAATCCCTCTCTAATCGATTTGTTGGCCCGGTTGCAATGACTGCTTCGAGTCTTTTTGGGTAGATCTTCACCAACTTTGTACAGGTTAGGTCTCTATGCTTATCAAACGATGCACCATCCTGTCTTTTTTTTAAACTAATGATGAGCTACCGTGTGCTCATTCGATAAGCTTTTGAAGATATAAAATGAAGTGTTGTACACCGCACCTTTCCCATGCCATCTCCAGGCGCTGCATAATGTCATTGCCGGGCACCGAATGGGGCTCGGAAATGACGCCCGCTGCAAGGGAGTACTAAGTTTTCACTCTGATTGTTTTCTTGTTTTCTTGTTTGTTTGTCTGGGCGATGTGTCCCAGTGTGTACCCTGGTTAGAATAGGTACGCCGTATCCCTGCGTGTCGTAAGAGACGACAAAGAGGGTTTGCGTCAGGAAGGGCATCCGGCCATAAAAACATTGCCTCAAATAGAGAACCATGACAATTACAACTACATATGGGCAGGGTACAGCCCGAAGTGGAGATCGGTTTCTGAGGTTTGGGACATGGAATGTAGGGACAATGACAGGGAGATCAGGAGAAGTGGTGGAAGTATTGGTCAGAAGAAGAGTGGACATATGTTGTGTGCAAGAGACGAGATAGAATGGAAGTGGTGTGAGAATGGTGAAGGGTAGGCAGGGACAGAAATACAAGTTTGTGTGGCAAGGGTGCCCGGAGGGCGTGAATGGTGTTGGTATCCTGTTTTCTGAGGAGTTTGTAGACAGTGTGGTGAGTGTGACTAGAGTGAGTGATAGGTTGATGATGGTGAAAATGATGATTGGAAAGCTCTTGGTGAACGTCATCCTGGGATATGCTCCGCAGGTTGGTCGGAGCGATGAAGAGAAGGACAAGTTCTGGTGTGCGATAGAGAAGCTGATGGAAAACGTGAAAGATGAGGACGTTGTTGTGGTAGGATGAGACCTAAAGGGACATGTGGGAAGGAGTATGGACGGTTTTGAGGGAGTTCATGGGGGTTACAGATATGGTGTGAGAAATGGAGAAGGTGAAAGGATTTTGGAGTTTGCTGATGGAGCTGATTTGTTGATTTGTAATACTCAGTTCCAGAAAGGGGATAATAAGCTTGTTACATACACGTCAGGTGGGTCGACGACAACCGTTGACTACCTGATGCTGCGTAGGTGAGATAGGGGGCACCTCCGGGACACAAAGGTGATCTCGGGGGAGGAGGCTGTTTCACAACACCACTTGGTTGTCTGCGACATAAGGGTGAAAGGTGCGAGGATAGCTCGGCGGGTGAAGTACCAACCGAGAATGAAGGTGTGGAGGTTGAAAGAGGTGACAGTAAGGGAGGCATTAAAAGAGAGGCTGAGTAGGGTAGAGGATGATGTGGTTGAGCTTGATCGTGGTTGGATGTCAATGAAAGATAGTCTGTTGGGAGCCGTTGGTGAGGTATGTGGATGGACAAAAGGACCACCGAGGCACTCGGAAACATGGTGGTGGGATGATGAAGTTGGAAAGAGGATTGACGAGAAGAGGAAGAAGTTCAAGGATTGGCAGAAGGCGAAGGGTACGGGGGCAGAAAAAGCAGAGCATGAAAGTTATAAGGCAGCCAAGAAGGCTGCAAAGAAAGAGGTAGCAAAGGCGCAGGAGGCATGGAGGAAAATGTTCGGAGAACGCTTGGATTCGGAAGAGGGTCAGAGAGCGGTATTCAGGATTGCAAAGCAGATAGCGAAAGAGAGGTGTGATGTGATGGGGGTGAGTTGGTTGAAGGATGAAGTGGGACAAATCGTTGTGGACCCAGATGGAATTAAAGGAAGATGGAAAAGATATATGTAAATGCTGTTGAAAACAGAGAATGAATGAATGGGATGGCAACATAGAGAGTAACCCAGTTTTAGGACCGGCAGAGAAGATAACTGAGAAGGAAGTTGAGGAAGCGATAAAAGCAATGAAGATTAGAAAAGCGGGAGGGCCAACGGGAGTTGTGGGAGATATCTCTCATCTCTCTGACCATTCTCAGAGAGCCTCCTCATCGTCGTCGAGTCTGGCATTTCACTCAGGCCAACTGGCACGGTCTTCAAGCAGCCATCAATCATCTGGACTGGTCTCCCATCTCTACCGCCTCTGACATCAACTCATCCTGGGAAATCTTTCAAAGTAAATTGCTCTCTCTCATGCACAGATTTATCCCATCTCGTCTTCAGTTGTCATACCCTTCCTCCCGTCCATGGTACATGGAATCTTGTGGTGAGGCTGTTGCCCTGAAACAACTTGCTTTCGTCTCCTGGAAAGCAAATCCAACGGAAGGAAATCTCATTTCCTTTCACAAAGCCCGAAACAAGTGTGTGTCCACCCTCAGGAGAGCCAGGAAACAATATCTCACCGTTCTCAAGACCGAACTCTCTTATCTGTCTCCCTCTTCCAAATCCTGGTGGCGTCTGGTCAAATGTGTTTCTGGTGTTTGTTCCCCCTCCATCCCCTCCCTCACCTCAAACGGCTTAACGGCTGACTCCGCACGTGAAAAAGCTGAATGCCTCAACTCTGTGTTTGCCTCTAAATCTTGTGTCCCAAACCCATCCCTCTCTGTACCCACCGTACCCAGTCGTACCCAGCTGCTCCTGGACTCTGTGTCCTTTCCTCCTGACAAGGTGGAAAAGTTTCTGTCAACCCTCGACTCTGATTCTGCAACTGGTCCTGACGGCATCAGCCCACGGGTCCTAAAATCATGTTCTTCTGCTCTTTCACTCCCTCTTTCTGTTCTCTTCACCCTCTCTTTTGCTCAAGGTCATCTGCCATTTGCTTGGAAATCAGCCAACATCACCGCTTTGCACACAAAAGGTGCAAAAACAGATCCCAGCAACTACAGACCAATCAGCCTTCTCCCAATTATCAGCAAAGTCATGGAATCCATCATTGCTTCAGATATGACATCTTTCCTCTTCTCCAATGGCTTGATCTCTGATCATCAATTTGGTTTCAGACCTGGTCACTCTACTCTGGACATGCTGCTTCTGCTTTCTCAACAATGGATGGAGGTCCTCAATGCCAAACAGGAAATTAGAGCTGTCTCCCTTGACATTTCACGTGCCTTCGATACGGTCTGGCACCCTGATCTGCTCACCAAACCCTCCTCCTTTGGTATCCATGGAAATCTCCACGCATGGCTGGCGGACTTCCTCTCTGGTCGTAGTCAACGTGTGGCCCTGAATGGGTTTCTCTCATCTCCTCTTCCTGTTCAGGCTGGAGTTCCCCAAGGTAGTGTTCTGGGCCCTGTGCTTTTTCTGGTCTTCATCAATGATCTCTCTGACTCTCTTGAAAATCCTCTCTATCTCTTTGCTGACGACTCTACTCTCTGTCGCTCCATTCCTCATCCCTCAGATCGGCAGTCTGCAGCCTCCTCACTCTCTGCAGACCTGGACAAAATCACAGACTGGGCAAACAAATGGAACATGTCTTTCAATCCTGATAAATCTCACACTCTTACGATGTCTCTCCGAAAAGACCGACTGGAAAACCCTCCCATCCACTTTCTGAATAATCCTCTCCAAGAAGTTCTGTCGCTCAAGCTTTTGGGTCTCACTATTTGCCATGATCTTTCCTGGGAAAACCACATTTCAAATCTGGCCTCCAAAGCCAGTCGCCGACTGGGCATCCTCCGGCGTGCGAAGTCCTTCCTTGGCACACCTGAGCTCCTCACCACATACAAGGCTTTCATCCGCAGCTCTATGGAATACTGCTCTCCCCTCTGGTCTGGTGCTCCTGCCTCACACCTAGCCCGTCTTCACGCTGTTGAAACCAAAGCGTTCAGAATCATTGGAATCTCCCGCGATGAAGCTAACTCCAAGGGCCTTTCACTCACTCACCGCAGGCAGGTTGGTGGTCTTTCTGTCTTCTACCGACTCCTCTCTGGCCTTGACCCCCCAGCCCTCTCTGGGCTCTGTCACCCAAATATTCCTACAGGTCGCACAAGATCTGCCTGCAACCCTCTTATGGTTAAACTGCCAAAATCAAGACTTTCTGCTCACCTTCACTCCTTCATTCCTCTTTTCTCCCGCCTCTGGAACAAACTCCCTCACTCTCTTCAATCCCACTGCACCCTCCAGGTCTTTAAAACAGCTGTTCACCACCATCTCTTATCCTCCCCCATCCAAAACCTTGATCTTTTCTACCCCCGCTAATTTCGGTCCCCTTGTGTTTTATACCTCTCCCCCCCGCCCTCCCCCTCCCACGCCTCCTGCCCCCAAGCCCTCTCCCTCCCACACTTCTCCCTGCTCTCAAATGTTGTGGTTGTGTGCTTCCCCTTCTCTCCCCATCTTGTCTTCCGCTCCCTCTTTTTGTGTGTTTTGTTTGTCTGGTTGATTTGTTTGTGAAATAAATGTTAGCTCTTTCATGAGCCTCGATTCAGTATACAAAAAAAAAAAAAAAAAAATATGTTGAAGGCAGCAGGAAGTTGGTGTGTGAAGAGAATGACAGAGATCTGTAATCTGGTGGTGAAAGAAGGCCGCATTCCAGTGGATTGGGAACTGAGTACCCTCGTCCCTCTATACAAGGGGAAAGGCGACCCTCTGGAGTGTGGCTCGTACTGAGCGATAAAGTTATTGGAGCATGGAATGAAGGTATTGGAAAGGGTGTTGGAGAGTTGGATAAGGAAGAAGGTGAAGATCGACGAAATGCAGTTTAGATTTATGCCAGGAAGAGGAACGACAGACGCACTCTTTATTTTGAGGCAGTTGCAGGAGAAGTACATGGAGAAGAGGAAGAAGTTGTTTCTTGGGTTTGTTGATCTGGAGAAAGCATTCGATAGGGTTCCACGCGAAGTATTGACATGGGCATTGAGGAAGTTAGAAGTGGAGGAATGGTTGATCAGAGTAGTGATGGCAGTGTACAAAAGAGCGCGCACAGCTGTAAGGACGAAGGACGGGAACAGTGGTGAGTTTGAGGTGAAGTTGGGAGTGCATCAGGGGTCGGTACTAAGTCCACTACTATTTGTAGCTGTGATCGGGGTGCTGGCTCGGAACGTAAAGGAGGGTTTACCGTGGGAGTTGTTGTATGCAGATGATCTGGTGTTGATTGCGGAAAGTATGGATGGTCTGAAGGAAAAGATGAACAAGTGGAAGGAATGTATGGAGACAAAAGGTCTGAAGGTGAATATAGGAAAGACGAAGGTGATGGCAAGTGGTAAAGCATGTGGTGAGGTGGAAAGAACTGGGAAGTAGCCGTGTGCTGTGTGCAGGAAGGGTGTCGGAGTGAACTCAATGTACAATGTGCGCTGAGTGGGTTCATCAAAAATGTAGTGGTCTGAGAGGGTCATTAACCAGTGTGGCAGCTACATTCAAATGTAACGTGTGCACAGAGGGAGCTGCATATGGAGGAAATGTTGAGTTGGATCTTGGAGACGGCGTGAAGCTGGAAGGTGTGAAAACATTTTGCTACCTCTAAGACATGCTGAATGGAGAAGGTGGATCAGACTCGGCAACGGTTGCTGGAGTGAGATGTGCATGGAAGAAGTTTTAGGAACTGAGTGGCGTGCTGATGAGGAGGGGAGTGTCGTTGAAGCTGAAGGGAAAGGTGTATGCTGCATGTGTGAGAAGTGTTATGATTTATGGGACCGAGACATGGGTAATGAACGTAGAGCAGCAACGAAGGTTGGAAAGGGTGGAAATGCGAATGGTTCGATGGATGTGCGGAGTATCGTTGAGAGAGAGGAAGACAAATGATGAATTGCGAAAGATGATTGGAATAGAGCCTGTGATTGATACTGTGAAGAGGAACAGGTTGAGATGGTTTGGTCATGTGTTGAGGAAGGATGAAAGTGACTGGTTGAGAAGAGTGATGGAAATGAATGTAGAAGGAAGTAGAGGACGGGGAATACCGAGAAAGACTTGGCTAAAGATGGTGGAAGAAGAAATGCGGGCAAGGGGGTTAACAAGGAGAGATGCAGAAAAGAGGGCAAAATGGAGAAGATTGTCATGGGGTCCGCAAGGCTAACCCCTGCTCTAGCAGGGAAAACGGCCTTAAAATGCATGTTGTTGTTGTTGTTGTTGTTGTTGTTATTGTCTGGGCGATATCTCAGCCATCCTTTGAGCTAGGAAGCTGACATGTTGGCACAATAGTGAGCAAGTACTTTGTCAAAAACGGTATTTTTTGTTTTTTGATTAATCAATTAATTGATGAGTTATTTAATTATTAGCGATTAATTAAGTACTGATAAATTTCCTTTCTCTTCTGGCCATTATCTCAGGGACCTTTTGAGTTGGGAAGCTGATATTTGAACATGCCAATGACCAAGTGATTTGGCTGCAAAGGCTATTTTTGATTTATTGATGAATCAATTAATTGATTAATTATTTAATTACTCGATTAATGACTAAATTTTATTATTATTTTTTTAAAGTTACAGATTCGGATGAAATGGTGGTGGTTTATGTGTTATATTAGCCAATTGATTAATTATTTATTTTTTATGATTATTATTTATTTATTTTCATTATTAATCATTTATTTATTTTCTTTCTCATCTGGCCAATACCCAGGCACCTTTTGAGCTAGGAAGCTGATATTTGGACATGACAATGACCAAGTGATTTGTCTGTAAATTAGTTATTTAATTTTTTTATTAATGACTGATTTAGTTAAATTTCTAAAAGTTGCATCTTCGGATGAAGCACTCGTGGTTTAGTTATGTTATTAGCCAATTGATTAAGAAAATATTTTATGGTAATCTTTTATTGATTTTAGTTATGCAATTAATCAATCAATTATTGTACACCTCTCCCTCCCAATGCAGTCTCTATGAGCTGCACTGCGGTATTGCCGGGTGCCTTAGGCGCCCTGGCAATGCCGCGTTGTAGGATATTTAATTATTTGGCATGGGGGCGGTGTACTTTGAATGTATCTGTACTTGTTTCATACTTGTTTGGTCGTGTGAAAAGCAAATGTAATACAAAATACAGTACAGGGAGTCACTGGTTATAAAGGGATTCCTTCCGAACAACGTTGATACGATAAATAAATTGATCGGCTAAAGTTTTATCAAGTGGATAAATCAGAAAATAATTCAAACTAATGTTGGGCTTCGCAATCGTGCAGCAAAACGTTGATCTTCAAAATGAAATGGCACTTACATGGAAGGAAGGAAGGGCAAAAAGGAAGGAAGGAGGAAGCCAGCACACCAGAAATTGAAAATGCAGTATGCACTCATAACATACCATTAACATAACGTGTTATAATTGTGCTTTTAAAAACTGTACGTGAAATGTAATCCTTTTCCTCGGTGGCCCAGAATACTTACTGTCCGTCCGCTTTTGAAATGTGAAAAAATAAATTCAACTGATGCACACCTGGAACATATGACGTCAAGATGTACTTTGTCAGAAAGTTGGGTATAGTATGGGCTATGGTGCTATGTTTTCCTTTGTTCTCACGGTTGTTTCTAAAGCAAATGGTTAATTTATATGAATCGTGTGTATGTATATATATATATATATATATATATATATATATATATATATATATATATATATATATATATATATATATATATATATATATATACATATACAGGGTGAGTCAAAAGTAGCGCCCGATTTCTGTTTATATATATATTGTTGCGGATATGAGGATTGCATTTTTTAAATTGTGTGTATTGTATTGTGGTAAATTGTTGTGTAACATTGTTTGGATATGGCCCCTCCTGCCTCCAGAGTTGTGTAAAGGTAAAAAGGGCGTCCCGGTAGTTAATTCCATGAAACACCACATTGAAGGACACTATAATACCCTTGTTCAGTAGTTTATATCCTTATTATGTGTTTTAGGGTAAGGCCTTGTCTTCCATTAACATGACACTCCATTGTACCAAGTGAAAAAGATAGATTCCCTTCATTCCCATTCCCAAAAACCTCCATTTCCCCTTTCGTAATGGCCAAGCCTCAATTTGGCAATTACATCCCCTCCAAAGCCGCCATTGACCACGAGGCAGGGTTGGGGAAGAAAGGCGGGTCTCCACCTCATCATAGAGGGGAGGAGTAAGTCGGCCCCGCTCATCCAACCCAGAACGAGGGGTTTGGCTTGAGAGGGCAGAGAGAGAATGCTTGGGGGAGGTTCGCAAAGGGTGAAGGGCGGGGCCTATATAACCCGCCGCGGGACGCTCCCCAAACAGACAAGCAGATGAGTCCAAGAGATGAGCTGAAAAGCTGAGATGAGCTGAGAAGAGAGATGAGCTATGACAAGAGCTGAGTTGTGAGGTCCAAAAGCAGAGATCATCCAGGGAAGCGCAAAAGCCTGCTATTCGTCACCTTGCTCGCCAGCAGCAGCGTCTACAGCAGCAACAAGACTCGACAGCCATTTGGGGCCTGGACGACAGTTTGGAGCAGGGCCGCGAAGGAACGGCGGCTGCCCAACGCGCCGATTCGTGCTGCCGGACCATTGGACTTTCACCTCCTTCCAGCCATTCCTGCCTACAAGTTCCCCATTTGCGTACGTGAGTTTGTTTTGTTTGTTCTGTCCTGGGTAGGTAATTAAGTCTGTATAAGCTAGTAATTTTCACTGTGTCACCTGCTTTTTCATGTCCCCTGTAAATAACCGTGACTGCTCTTTTTGCTTGTGTATGTGTAAATAATAAACCCCGTTACTCTTCTGTACGTCTTCTTCTTCCTCTTTGCATTCGGTCGCTTTAGAGTTTTCCCACATTGAATAGCTGTGGCGCGATACGGCCAACGTCTGGGTGAATCGGGTGAGTCGGAAAAAAACTGTTCGGCCGCGGTGCCTTCGCTCGGCAAACAACATCCATATCCGCGGACCGTAACAATATATATATATATATATATTGTTGCGAATATGGAATTTGGCCTCCATATCCGCTTGTAAATATTCCCCTATTTCCCCAATACTCCCCAACTATCCCCAATCCCCCATTCCCTAGTCCCATTGTCTGTAAACAACACTCTGTAGAACCGACCTTCCCCTTTTTCCCCCATTAAATGTCGTGCCCAGGTCCACCGCATCTCATGTAGACAACTTTCGGACATCTTGCTAGTTATTCTTAGTCTATGTCAGTTAAGGACTCGTTTCCATTAATTCTGACTCTTCGTTGCACCAGAATGTGATTATATGGCACCAGTAGTGAGTTTAGGACCTTCCCATACCTCTTCCCATCTTCTTCCCCAAACAACAACAACAACAACTACAACAACAGAGGGGCACGGCGCTGCGCGGGGGAGTGTGCGTCCTCACACCGGCTCGGTTAGCCGCCATTGACGATGCGCTCCGACGGGGTTACCACGAAGGGGCTCCCTGTCAGCCCCTCGTCAAGGGTGGAGCCGGTAACCCCCCCGCACGCACCCAATGAGAAGCAACGAGCCGATTCCATCTGGGGCGGAGCTAACGAGCCGAGGGCGTGTCACTCCCCGCCGGATCTACGCAGCCACTTGCCGGATGTGAGGGGAGATGCGCCCCGAGCTTGAAGAGGAAGAACCAGTCGTGACCTCCGAGCGCTGTGACCTCCCTGCATCTACTGGACCGTACAGTACCCTGTCCTTGAGCCAAGAGTGCACCTTGAGCCATCGATACCCGCTTTCCTTGCCATCGATCCCCGTGTGAGTCAGCCTTGTCCCGTTTGTCTGTCGTCTGTTGGGGTTAATATAAGTGTGTCTAAGTGCCTGTCTTTCTATGATGTCCCTCTTGTAGTTGTAATCTAACCTTCCGCCTTAATATAATCTCCTCCGGAGGTCTTGAGAACCGTATCCCTGGTGTCGTGTCATTTTAATCCCAGCCGTGTGTCTTTTCCTTCATTGACCTAGCGTAGCGCGACTAGTCAACGTTCGAGCATAATCGGGTAAACTGTGCAGACGTGGTCATACCAAACCGCTCGGTAAACTAACATCCACCACCGCGTCTGTAACAATTGGTGTCGAGGAGTGGAATTCGAACCCGGGACTAAATTTATTAGGCCCAAATTTGTAGTAGAATCGATTCGGAGCGCGTTTCCCACGCGAAATTATAACGGCGAAATTTGAATTTGTTTTACGAAAATAAAAACCCGAATTTTGAAAGTCGCGCTATGGCAGACCAAGACAACTGGGGTCCGGTAGAGGAGAGTGAGGCAGGGTCGGTCCAGGACCAAGGGACGCGAGGAGAGTGAAGCAGTGAGGGTAGCAGGTTCGCAAAATAGCGCCGTCACGCACGAAGTAGCGGGCGCGCAAAATGGCGCCTCGCAGATGGCCACGGCGTCCACGCCCGCGACCGTGGCAGCGCCCCTGGTGGATTTGAACCTTTTTTTAATACAAATGAAGGCCCTTATGGCCCAGAATAGCGAACGGTTAGAACAAAAGATGGGGTCCAATAGCGAGAAATTGAGGGAGGACATGGGGTCCAATAGCGAGAAATTGAGGGAGGACATGGGGGCCCAGATCGGAGGGTTAGGGAGTAGAATAGAGGGATTAGGAAACAAATTTGAGGGACTAGACAACAAATTTGAGGGATTAGACAATAGATTAGGGGAAATACAGGAGGGGTTAATGGGGGTAGAAAACAGAATGGCCGCTCAAGAGAATCAAATGGAAGGGATGCAAAAGGGGTTAGAGGGGGTAGAAAATAGAATGGCTGCCCAGGAGAATCAGATAGAGGGAGTGAAAAATGGGTTGGAGGGGTTAGAAAACAGGATGGAAGGCAAATTGAGGGACATGAGGGACCAAGCGGAAAGGGAAGTTAACCAAATGGGGCAGCAGATAGAGGGGGTCAGAATGGGGGTAGAAACCAAACTGGATGCTCACAGGGAGGAAATGGAGCAGATGAGGGTGGCATCTGGGCAGGAGATGCAAGTGATGGGAGAGGAGATCAGAAGAGGAGTGAGTGAGGAGGTCGGAGGAGTGCGCGAGGAGGTGAGGCACTGTAAGGAGCACATGGAGAAGGAGGTGAGAAAGGGGACTGTAAAGTTACAAGGGGGAATAGAGGACCTGACGCAGGAGGTGGAGCAGCTAACAGAGGGACAAAAAGAACTAACGGACCAGGTAAAGAAGAACACAGCGGTAATAGGAGGGTTAAAAGCGACACAAAATGACCTAAAAATGACTTGGTGGCGATGAAGAGGGAATGTCAGATGGTACGTGAGGGACTGACAACGAGGTTGGACGAGGTGGTAGAGGTAATGGAGACGAAGGACCGGCAGGTGAGGACGCACATGGAAACGGTCAAGGTAGCCTTGGAGGACGAGCTTGAGGAGACGTACCGGGGAATAAAAGAGGTGAAGCAGAAATTAGAAGAAGTGGAAGGAGGGGTGAGCGAAATTAAGAAGCGACGGAGAGAGGATAAGAAAGAGATAAAAGAGGAGATAAAAGAATTGGTCCAAAGTCTGTGTTTGGATCGTGATGATGTGCTCATTAACCGGATGAGGGATTCGCAGGTGATGGAGGAGAAGCGAAGAGGAAGAGGACCCGGTGTAAGTGGGGACCAATATGGTCGTGCGTATGATGCGCCAGGGGATTTAAGAAGCTTGGGGGTCGAGATGGACCCGGGTGTTCGTGAGAGGCCGTTGGTGAAGTGTGCGACAGGTCTGGTGTGCGAAAAAGGAAGTGTGCGAGGAAGTCCGACTCTGGGGTGTGTGAGGAAAAAGTGCACGCCGAGGAGTGAGGGTGCTGGCGAGAGTGAGTCGGTCGTAGCGAGTGTGCGAGGGAGCACATGGAAGCGCGGTGTGGTAAGTGTTACAGAGGGTGTGACGGGAGAGTGTGCGCGAGAAAGGTGTGTGACGGACAGGTGCATGGGGAAAGAGTGCGCTGTCAAAAGTAAGGAAGAATGCACACCTGTGGTGAGTGTTACAGAGGGTGTAACGGGAGAGTGTGCGCGAGAAAGGTGTGTAACGGACAGGTGCATGGGGAAAGAGTGCGCTGTCAAGAGTAAGGGTGAGTGCGTTGTCAAGAGTGGTGGTGAGAGTAGTGAGAGTGACAAGGAGCGTGAGTTGGGTGTGACAGGTGAGCGAGGATGTACACCTGGAATGGAAGGATGCACACCTGGAATGGTAGAGCGTGAGTGGGAATGCACGCTGGAGTTGGTAGTGAGGCACGTGGTTGGGTGTGCGAATGAGAGCACACCTGTGATTGTCACAGAGGAGGTGACAGAGGAGGGGGCGCGAAGAGGTGTGTTAGTGAGGTGTGCGACCAACGAATGTGTGCCAAGGTGTTCGGTGGTCAGGTGTGTGACCAAGTCTGTGAGTGGAATGAGGGTACCTGGGTGTGTAAGGAAAGGTAGCATGGGAGCGGCTGGATGTGTGAGCAAGGAACGGGCTGCGGGGTGTAAGCGTCCAGGTGAAGCATCGACGTTAGACGGGTTAGAGGTTAGAGCGACTTTTAGCCGAAGCGGGCCCTCGGTGCGTGCTGGGCCTCGCTTTGAACGGCCGCGTCCGTGCTCCACTAGGCGGAGCGGGCAGCCCGATAGAAAGGGTCGTCATGGCGACCACTTTTTGTTGAGGCATTCCGGCAGGTCGAGATCGAGCCATGGGATGGCTCCGTGCCGAGATGGTGCGTGGGATCTCGGCCCGGGTAAACCTCCTTCCCTGCACCGAATGCGGGACGTATCCAGCCGCTGGCACAGAACAACCCGCATTCATGGCTTGGCTTTACGAAGCCGGGCTTTGGACGGGAATTGGCGCACCGAGAGGCATTAGTGAGTAGACTGGGTGATGAGGTTAGTGTTTTGGCCCCGAAATTAGAGAAAAACAAAATTTGATGATTGGCAAAGGATTGGCAGTAGTGATTGGCAGATGATGGGCAGTGAGTGGCAAAATTTTTGATTTATTGAAATTTGATGTGCAAAATTGTTAGTGAGCGATAGGCCCGGTGGGTAAGGGTGGCATCCCTGCCACCCTTCCCATGGGTGGGGGCAAAGGAGCTATAGATTATGGGGTGTATGGCAGTGAAAACTAGCCCGGGTGGGTTAGGTTATATTGATAGGGATCTAGCGAAGATGACATTAGGTGACGATAAGGTTAGGTAGTGACTGATACCTGTAGTGGGGACGCAGGTAGATCCGTGTGGATGATAATGACGAGGGAGCGCAATAGTTTAAAGGGACGACTGGGAAGCGCATGTTTCAGAAGGGAGTAGTTAGCTGAGATGATGCCGTGTGTGTGAGAATTGAACAGGTGTGATTGCACAGGTGTGCAACTGGACAGGTGTGTGGAGCAGTGTGTGAGTAGTGAGTGTTGTGGATCAGCGCGAATGCGCTTGGGGAGAGAAGGGTGCAGGTGGCACCAGGTGTGAGAGCACAGGTGTGCAGGTACAGGTGTGTGGAGAGAGTGGAGTAAGTGGTACGGAGTGGTGTGCATGGTGCGAAGGTGTGGATGGGGGGAAGAGTGGACCCCTTTCACGAGTACCCGGGGCGGGTAGTGTAAGTGTTAGGTAGAGGGTACAGGTAAATTGTGGTTGGATATTGGCATTTGTGGTGCGGTTGCAGAATGGTGTTGTGGATGGGTGCATTAGTGTCGTGGAAATGGCTGGGCGTGTAGCCTGTTAGTGTGTGTAGTTGGTTGGGCACTCCACCACTGTGAGGATGTCGGCCAGGTGAGGCCGCAGGTGGGCTCTGGGAGCCGGTAGTTGTGAGTGGGTGCCTGAGGATCCCGGGTGTGGATCGGGCAGCCCAGTGCCAGAGAGGGCACCGAGTGGGGAGAGCGCCAGAGGGCCTTCCCCAGGTAGTTAGGTTAGGGTAAGGAGCAGGTAAGCTCGGAGGCAACTGCAGTGGTGGAGGTGTGCAGGTGGGTAGACCCACTGGGAGAGGTACACGCCACAGCCCAGAAATGGTGCGAAGGCACCGGGAGATGAATCGGGGGAGTGAGACCCCAAATTGAAAAGCACCACAGTTTGGCCAATGGGAATTGGTTTTTAGAACCCATAGTGTAAGAGGGCCAATGGTTTGGCCGGAGAAAGACCCCGGGTAGTGTAAAGTTGTTAAAGTCATTTAGGAAATAGTTAGGATTGATGAGCCTGTCGCACCATACGCAGCCACTTACCCGTGGTGATGATGATGACTCCACACCTGTGTTTTCTTTGTTCTGTGTGCAGGAAGCAAGGACTACTGTTGGATTTGTGAGACGCATCACGACGTGGATGAGACATTGGGGTGATTCCATCTCTCCCTCCCGAGGAGGGACTGATGATGAATTGGTAATGGCAAATTATGATGTTGAGTTGGAGATGGCAAATTTTGATGAAAGTTGAAAATGGCAAATTTGATTGGTTAGGAGGGAGAGAAGACGAATTTGGTTTATGGGAGGAACGGGGAAGACAGTAGGGATGTTTGTTGATTTGTAAAATAGATGTTTATGGGTAGTGTTGTGTTTTGTGGATACAGTAAGGGGTAAGGGAGGGGCCATGTAGGTTACCTGGTGGGGGGGGGGGGGCGTACGATAGGAACGTACCTGTCTCACCTGGTTCCCATGTGCCCCCAGTGTGCATCATCTTACATTGCGTGCACTTTTGCGCCCTTACCACCTTACTCACTTGTCTTCTTCTTTTGTCTCCCACCTCCGAGGATCTGGCTTTGGGGCAGAGAGAGAGAGGAGAGAGAGGTGCTGGCTTCGCAGTTGTGGGCCTGCACTTTCGCTGCTTGCTGCTTGGATCGATACACCATATGGACCGCAATGTTTGTGGCCACCCACCATGGACCGCAGTTCTTTTGCGGCCAAGCACCACCCGTGGAAGGACCTATGGGTCAACGTGGCACCTATGCCAAACAGGTGAACCACTCTTAGTTGGCCCCTGACGGCCACAATACAGAAATGGACGCGGTTGGCGCCTTTCTTGATTTTTTAAAGAAGTAAGAAGGCCAAGTGCACCACATGAAGGCAAGACCAGCGGCAGAACATCGGCCGGCTGCGACACCACCGGTGATTTGTAAACACTTTATTGGTGCACCGGATGGTGCTCACTGTGTGATGGGGTGGTGCTTTTCGTGCTGGGAAAGGGTGCTCTGCACGTTATTAAAGGCCGTAGGCCACAGAGCACTCGTGGGTTGGTGTATCGATGCTGGCATGCGTGCTCTCTCTATGCATAACATCTGCATGTGTCCCTCCAAAGACAGGTCCTGGATCGTAGTGTAAATAGCAGCGTAGTCTTGTAAATAATGCTCCCTACCGGCTGTATGTTTAGTTTGCGAATTCTTTCCGCAATTCGGTTATCCTGTGGGTGTGTTTCTGTGAGGAGAAGGGTGCAACGTCGCAGGGGGACATATTTACTCATTTGCGAACATCTGTAAAACTGTCGCACTCAGGGTAGAGTTAATAGTAGAGGGAACTACATCTGCGTGCCACACTAAAGTAGGTAAAAATTTATCGGGTCGGGACGCCCCGAGGGTAGAGAAGGGTGCAATGTTGTGAATATGGAATTTGGCCTCCATATCCGCTTGTAAATATTCCCCTATTTCCCCAATACTCCCCAACTATCCCCAATCCCCCATTCCCTAGTCCCATTGTCTGTAAACAACACTCTGTAGAACCGACCTTCCCCTTTTTCCCCCATTAAATGTCGTGCCCAGGTCCACCGCATCTCATGTAGACAACTTTCGGACATCTTGCTAGTTATTCTTAGTCTATGTCAGTTAAGGACTCGTTTCCATTAATTCTGACTCTTCGTTGCACCAGAATGTGATTATATGGCACCAGTAGTGAGTTTAGGACCTTCCCATACCTCTTCCCATCTTCTTCCCCAAACAACAACAACAACTACAACAACAGAGGGGCACGGCGCTGCGCGGGGGAGTGTGCGTCCTCACACCGGCTCGGTTAGCCGCCATTGACGATGCGCTCCGACGGGGTTACCACGAAGGGGCTCCCTGTCAGCCCCTCGTCAAGGGCGGAGCCGGTAACCCCCCCGCACGCACCCAATGAGAAGCAACGAGCCGATTCCATCTGGGGCGGAGCTAACGAGCCGAGGGCGTGTCACTCCCCGCCGGATCTACGCAGCCACTTGCCGGATGTGAGGGGAGATGCGCCCCGAGCTTGAAGAGGAAGAACCAGTCGTGACCTCCGAGCGCTGTGACCTCCCTGCATCTACTGGACCGTACAGTACCCTGTCCTTGAGCCAAGAGTGCACCTTGAGCCATCGATACCCGCTTTCCTTGCCATCGATCCCCGTGTGAGTCAGCCTTGTCCCGTTTGTCTGTCGTCTGTTGGGGTTAATATAAGTGTGTCTAAGTGCCTGTCTTTCTATGATGTCCCTCTTGTAGTTGTAATCTAACCTTCCGCCTTAATATAATCTCCTCCGGAGGTCTTGAGAACCGTATCCCTGGTGTCGTGTCATTTTAATCCCAGCCGTGTGTCTTTTCCTTCATTGACCTAGCGTAGCGCGACTAGTCAACGTTCGAGCATAATCGGGTAAACTGTGCAGACGTGGTCATACCAAACCGCTCGGTAAACTAACATCCACCACCGCGTCTGTAACAATATATATATATATATATATATATATATATATATATATATATATATATATATATATATATATATATATATATATATATACAGTCATCCCTCGCTATATCGCGGTTCACTTTTCGCGGCTTCGGTACATCGCGGGTTTTTCTCGCTAGTATATGTAAAATTATATCGCGGATTTTTCGCTATATCGCGGGATTTTGCGGTATAAATGTATTTTTATATACTATTATTTTAAATATTTTTGTGGTAAAATAAGCATTTTCTAGCCTAAAAAATTAAAAAACGTAAAAAAAATAAGAAAAATACAGTAATTAAAACTTATTACAAGAAATAAAATACTGTACATAGTGTACAGTAGAAGAGTAGACAAAGAGACAAAGAGTCGTGCGTATGGAAAACGCAGATGCGGCAGCTTCCACTTGCGCGTTACCCACGTAATGGGTAACTGTAATGCTCTTTCTGGCTGTGCAGTACATTCATCATCGTCATCACCTTCATCGTCATCAGTACTGCACAGCTAATTCATCATCATCTTCATCACGCAAGTTGTAGTATTGAAGAGCCGGGGCTCTTGCTTGATACGGACGAAATGACGGGCAAGACACAAACTCGTCTGAGAAGATATTTATTCTCAAAACCAACTCGGGAACACTGAAGTCTGAAAAGCCCGTTTATCGGGCTGCATTATAAAGCACAACCAGAAACCGAAAGCCACGCCTCTCAAGCGTGGCGTGCTTCGGTGGTCACGTGATCAACAGGTGTAGCTGATTATACCCGCACGCGCGGCGCATTGGCGGTCACGTGACCAGCCACTCTGGCGCCGGGGATCCCCGCCGGTGACGTCACCGGCTGGAGCAAGGAGATTCTAATGCTGGTCTTGCTTGGGGAACCCATGGGTCGCTACAGTATCTTCAATGGTGAGTACCCATTAGAATTTTATATGTTGTTAAAATTACGTATGTTTAAGAGTGTAAAAAGTGTTTAAGAGTATAGGAAGTGTTTATAAGAGTATGGGAAAGGTTAATAAGAGTGTGAGAAAGGTTAATAAGAGTGTGGGAAAGGTTAATAAGAGTGTGGGGAGGGTCATAAAGCTTTAAAATATATATAAATAATAAAATAAAAATATGGTCGCTACTTCGCGGATTTTCGTCTATCGCGGGGGGTTCTGGAACGTAACCCCCGCGATAAACGAGGGATCACTGTATATATATATATATATATATATATATATATATATATATATATATATTAGGGTGCATCAAACGCCCAACTATTTTTAAAAAGATGTTGGATTGATCTGTCCCAAATTTTATTTTGTTCCAATCATAAAATAAAGTTGCTATGCAAAATTTGGTAATATGGTTTGGACATCATCTTCTGGGTCCACCTCACCATTTCATATTTTGAGTTGGTGGTATCAGAGTTGGAAATTTGACACGCAGCTGTTTTGAGGCCCATAAATAAAAATGAAAGGATTGACTGATTGCTACATATAATAACTCTTTGTAAAGGTATTATTGTGCTCTGTAGCAATATATCATCATCATAGGGATAGGGATACAATTCATTTATATACAAATAGTCAAAATAATGATTTTTTTCAAAATATGGATATAAAGCTAAATGAAGAGTATTTTTAAAATATAATATATAAATTAAAGAATATCCTGAATGTTGTAGTCATCTTGTCTTTACAGAGATCTTTTAACTAGACAAGATGATTAAAACAATTATTAGGCTATACTCTAATAAAATTGGATAATTGATTTATTTGTTGTACATAATTATGAAATGACATTATTGTTACTAATACTACCTTTTTCTTTCAGATAAAACAATGGATGGCACAGTAAAGAAAGCATCTGTTGCAACAAGAGAGTCCACCAAGGTGTTTGGTCTTGGAAGTGCCATAACTGAACAAGATTCCCAGATCAATGGCACCAGACTTCCAACTTGTTTACAAGTACTACGTTGTTTCATGTGGCACACGGAAGATGGCAAACTTGAACGACGCTCTCGGTGGGAATCAGCAAAGCTTGTACTGCAGAAAGTGACACCATTTTATGGCAAGGCTAATATTCCTATCATCTCTGAACGCAAGGCTATTGAGAAAATTATCAAACTTGCAGATGATAATTCCAAGCTTAGATCAATCCCTATCAACTGAAGAACAACTCCAGCAAGCATCACAAAGGTGAATCAAATGGAGATGAAATTTATGGAGACATTTCCCTTGTGGCCCAATGATGCTAGTTCTCACATCAAGAATCCTGAAGACTTAGCATTCCTGGAATCTATGAAGACAGATCGCTGTGCAACATTTGGCTGCCAAGATAAACTGTTGGCAGATAAGATGCAGCGTAAAGTGAACCGCGAGGAAAAAGAATCAGAGAGGCGAGCAAGTATGGAGCTGGAGTTCAACATAAATACTACAACCACTGTGTATAATATTAGCGACAGTGATGAAAAAGTAACTCTTGGACCTTCAACAAGCACACCAACAACCTCAAGAAGTCATCATCGTTTAGTTAGACCTGGCACATCAGTTTTCATTCCACATGACATCCTGAAGAGGCCCAGTCTTGTTTCACTGGCAACAAGGATGAAGATGACACCAACCCAACAGGCTGCTTTCACAGAAGCTCTTATTGAAGAAACAGGAGGGGATGTAGCGAAGGTGTCAACATCATATGCTACAGCAGATAAATCAAGACGCAAAATTGGACAGCATATTGCTACTACCTGTAAGGACAAATGGATACCTCCGAAGCTTGCTACGTTGCACTGGGACTCAAAGCTGCTTCCTTGCTTAACTAACCAAAACATTTTTGAAGAACGCCTGGCTGTGCTTTTGGGTTCTCAAACTGATATGAAGCTGCTGGGTGTTCCATCCTACAAGCCTGGAACAGACCGTAAATCTGGAGATATAATTACTCAGCTGACTAATAACCTACTTGAATCATGGAACTGCCAAGAGAATGTTGTCAACTTGACATTTGACACAACTGCATCTGACACCGGCCACATCAGTGCAGCTTGTGTAACAATTCAACAACGGCTTAACAAAGCTCTTCTGTGGTCAGGCTGCAGACACCACATTGGTGAAGTCATTCTTACACACATTTTTACTGATCTTAAAGTTGAAGCATCTAAGTCACCAGATATCTTCCTCTTCTTAAGGTTTCGCAAGAACTTTGAAATGTTTCCACACACATTCAATGAACCACTTTCATGATTTGATCCATCTCAACTAAATGAAGCAGCAACAAGTTTGACAAGTGACTGGCAAAATAATGTTCTCAGACTCTGTCACACCGAGCAATCTCTAAGACGTGATGATTATTTGGAATTTGTTGATCTGTGTACTGTATTCCTTGATGGTGAAGTAGCTGAACATCAAATAACCTTCAGGCGTCCTGGTGCACTGCATAAAGCCAGATAGATGGCGAAGCTCCTCTACTCAATCAAATTATGTCTCTTCGAAAAACAAATCGCTGATCTTCCAGCAGGTACAATTACCACAGAAAAACAAGTGCCAAAGATCAGAGAATTTGTCACGTTTGTCACTCTAGTATACAGCTCCTGGTGGATGACATGTACCTCTGTCACCGATGCCCCATGGAATGACCTGCAGCTCATCTCCAAACTGAAACAGTATGAAGCTGTCAATGCTGGAATCTCAAGAAGTGCCCTGAAAGCCTTCAAACGACATCTCTGGTACCTCACAGAAGAGATGGTTCCACTTGCCCTCTTCAGCTCAGTTGTTCCTCATGACCATCGCCGTGCTCTGGCAGACAGACTTCTGGAGGTTCAGCCAGATTTTCCAGTAACCAACCCACAAGGACGGTTTGGTACTGGGTTTGGAAAGCCCAGATTTCCTGATGACTTGACTGAGAAGACCACTCTGGCTGATTTTGTTGGACCAGATTCATGGTACCTATTTCATCATCTGAAGCTTGACTGGGCATTTCTAGTTACCGATGTTCAAGAATGGACTAACTCTGCAGCCTACCAGACATCATGGACTAATGTTGAAGCCTTGAATGTGGTGAATGACTCTGCAGAAAGGGGAGTTAAGCTTAGCTCTGACTTCCTTTCAGCAGCCAGAAGTGAAGACCACTACCAAAATGTGCTACAAGTTGTTGAGCACAACCGCAAGGAGAAACCGAATCTTCAAAAGCGAGCAGCTCAAGACTAAACTGTCAGAAATATCCATGAAAACTACAGTATCTTTGTTTTGTTTCTATTTTCATGTTCATCCATAGTCAGATGTACTCGTATTAAGATGATAAATGCTAAGATTGTGTATATATGATTCTACTGTAATAAAAATTATATCATTCTGGTATCTATAATACATATGATTATACCAATAAAATCATGATTTTGACTATTTGTGTATAAGTGAATTATATCCCTATCCCTATGATGATTATATATTGCTACAGAGCACAATAATACCTTTCCAAAGAGCTATTGTATGTAGCAATCGGTCAATCCTTTCATTTTTATTTATGGGCCTCAAAACAGCTGCGTGTCAAATTTCTGACTCTGATACTACCGACTCAAAATCTAATTTGCTGAGGTGGACCCAGAAGATGATATCAAAACCTTACCAAATTTTGCATAGGAACTTTATTTTATGACTGGAACAAAATAAAATTGGGGACAGATTGTTTTCTTGACATAGGGGCGTTTGATGCACCCTAATATATATATATATATATATATATATATATATATATATATATATATATATATATATATATATATATATATATATATATATATATATATATATATATATATTTCTGTCAGTTGATTGTTTGTTTGACATTTGTATTACAGTGTTCAAGAAGGTATAAATAAATGAATGACATGTTTATCTTTATCAGCTTTCGATAGTTTATCAGCTTTCGGCTTGATGAAAACTTGCCCGGAAAGTGGATCGGCCGGCGCGGTCCGATCGAGTGGCCGGCACGCTCCCCAAACCTTACACCTCCAGATTTCTTTCTTTGGGGACTCATGGAAGACCTTGTTTATCGTGAAAAGCCTCATACCATTCAGGAATTGAAGGCTCAAATCACTGCAAAGTTTGAGGAAATTGATATTGAACTTTGCAAGGGTGTGTGCCACTCTGTGCCTGCTCGGCTGCAATTGTGCATCAATCACGAGGGAGTGCACTTTAAAAATTGCAAGTAAAACAGCTTGGTACACTTCCTTAATAATTTTCCAAAGAATAAATGGTTAGATAAACGTGTCATTCATTTATTTATACCTTCTTGTACACTGTAATACAAATGTCAAACAAACAATCAACTGACAGAAATATATATATATTGTTGTGGATCCCCCGAAGCCCGTTCCCGTTACGAAGGGGGGATTAAACCCCTTTTTCCCCCTGGGACTTCGGGTCTGTGAGACCGAGCCGCCACTTCCGGGCAAGTGTGAAAAAGGGTTTCGGGACAAATTCACACGTACCTTTGGTACCCACTACCCACGCTGCCACAGAAGCGGGGATCGAGCCTCGCATGAGGCACGCTTAATCGAGTACGCCCAAGCGGAATGCGTATCACGTGACTCGTGCTGTTACTTTTATTGGAACCTGATTAGAGCGGTTTTATTCGTACCATGCGAAGCCAATGATGGAAGAGACAGGACGGTCAAATCAGAAGGAAGAACATAATTTATTTACACTGTACAAGGATTTGTAGAAGGAAAGGGACACAGAGCAGAGCTTAGTCGGTCTTACTTATTCCCAGACAAATGGGCCCACTCACATACACGGGGAGATGGAGGTAGAGAAGTTCGCGCGCCCAGCGCGCTTCGCCGTCAGTCGCCCCAGGGCAGCTCGCCCGGCGTGGCTCTCCAATGTTCACGGCACATATCAGGCAGGCGAAGGCAGGCAGGAGGAAATCGCGCGTCTGTGGCCCGGCGCGGGTCGTTCTTTACAGCGCGCAATTAATACTGCGCAGAGCGCGGGGAACAGGGCACGGGGCAAGTTCGTGTACAACGGCAATTCAATTCCTTCTGCGTTCTTGTGCCGTCCATTCTCGTGCGATCCCCGTTCTGGTCTGCCGCGTTCTCTTATGTTCTGCCGTCACCCTCCAAATTGAACTCTCAGAACTCTCAACTCAGGACTCTCCACTCGACTGAACTGAACTGGGGAGCTCGGAGCAGGGTTATATGGCCCCGCCCGGCCCGACTCGAATGTTCCTAACCCCGCCTCCTGCCGCAGTGGTAAGCCACTCCCCTCGAGCCCTGATTGGCGGCTCATGCTTACCGGCCACTCCCTCTGCCCCGCCTTCCTTCGGCCTCGGTCGACTTGTTCAGACCTGCGGCGTGGTATTTCAGCGCTAAACCAAAACCAAAGCGCCAAAAGAACACCTAATCTCACTGGCCTACTCAACGCAAAACTAAACACAGGAAAGGACTATGCTTACATTTACTAAGAAATAACTGAACTATCGCGAGGCTACATGTTGTAGTGCAACTAACTAAGAGGGGAAATTAACCGTTATTTCAAAACCGCAACACCACACCCCTCCCTCGTCAGACTCGTCCCCGAGTTGAAACCATCAGTGGAACAACCGGTAGAGCCTGACATGCAAAATTAACCTTACTTTTAAATGTGACACATAGCTGTGGTTCCCCCTAGCATTTACTCTGAGCCGTGTGTGCGACAGTTTTAGCACTAGATATGTCCCTCCTATTGCGTTGAGCAGCTATCTAACAGTTCCACGCCCACAACTACCCGAGTATTTCCGGAATTTCAAACTAAACACATAGCCAGTGGGCAGCATTCTTATATTTACAAGCACGTATATTTACAATTCTATGACCCAGCACCTGTTCTTTTTGGAATAGAAGATTGGAGGGGAGAGAGAAAACAGCAAAAACACACTAAAAAAAAATGGCACTTGCTGCTTGCTTCTTGCTTCTTGCTTCTTCTGTGTGCATATATCAAACCGGCTGGCCCCCTGACTGGCATACAAGCCATTTGAAACTTCAAGGCCATCTAAACTTGCACATCTTCTTATGCCGAGCACACAATAATAAAATGCACAAAAATGCTTTTATTATTATTTTTTTCATTGGCCAGCAGGGCCGTTCTCACGTGGTCCGACTGCGTGGCATTAACGCCACTCAAACAAGTGGTCCGAAGTGCAAGATGATTTTGCAGCAAAATGCTGCACAGCAGAGATGCAAGGCCACAAGGCTTGTGGTCCATTGGTGTGATGAGGTGCAGCAAAGTGGGTTGGCAGCAAAGTGCTGCACATCTCGACTGCACAGGTGCAACAAAGGTGCAGCAAAAGGGTATGGCAGCAAGGTGCTGCACAGGTCAGCTGCACTGATGTAGCAAAGACAGGGCAGCAAGGTGCAGAAGGGATGCTGCACAGGTCGATGGTGCTGCACAGTTCGGCCTCCAAAATGGTCCTGGGGTGGGGGGAGAGACAAGGCACAACAAGTAAAGTGGAAAGCACACAGTGGCACATAGAAAAACAAGGCAACGCGGTGCGAGGGACGCGGAAGAGCGAGCAGAGCAAGCTCGTCCCTAACCGTCCATACCCCCCACCGTTGGCTACACTACCCTAGCCCCCCTTGTATTTAGAATCCGTCACTACGTCTTGTCTCCCATATCCCCCTGTATACCAAATTCGTCTCCCAATCCCTCCCAGGAAGGAAGAGATGGAACAAACACAATGTCTCCTTACGTCGTGATGCGTCTCACGCCCAAACAGTTCACAGAGCCCTGGTGTGGAGCTCTTCCTCCTCGGTGATTGGCTGTGGATGGTGCGAAGGGATTTCTCATCCTAACTACTCTAATAACATTAACCTTTTACACTACCCGGGGTCGTACCCTGCCAATCGGCCTCTTTAAACTATGTGGTTCTAAAAGCCCGAATTCCCATTGCCCACTCTGTGGTGTCCTCTGAATTTGGGTCTCACTCCCGCAAATTTTCACTCTGTGCCCTCGCACAATTTCGGGACTGGGTCGTGTGGCCCGACCAGCAGATCTATCTACCTACCTGCACACCTCCGCCACTGAAGCCACCACCCGAGCTTACCTGCTCCCGCGACTACCTAACTGGGGAAGGCCCTCCCTGGCGCTTACCCCCTGATGCCCACCTTGGCATCGGGCAACCCGGGTCCTCTCCTGGGATCCTCAGGCCCCACTCACAACTACCCTAACCGGCTCCCAGAGCCTACCTGCGGCCTCACCTTGCCGACAAACTACCAGTGGCGGAGTGCCCCAATAACCATAAGCACCAATTAAGCCACACGCCCAGCCATTCCACATACTACTGCACCCAACAAAACACTTTGTTCCACTACCTGCACCACAGGTGTCAATATCCATACAATTTACCTATGCCCGCTACCTGGCTTTACACTACCCCCCCCAAACCCCCGGGCTTTCGCGAATGGGTTCCACCTCCCCCCCATTCACTCCTTCGCACCATGCATTCCACACCTTTTATTCCCACACCAAGCATTTCACAGCTTTTATCTCGCACACCATCCATCTTCCACACTTTTTGTGCTCACACACCTCAAACACAATTCCACTTATCTCAACAACCCAATTCCTCAAACACACAGCATCATCTATCTATCTACTTCCCCTCAAACTCGTGCTTCCTTGTCGTCCCTTTACACTTTGCACTCCCTTTTCTTTATCAACCACCTAAGCTGCCTACGTCCCCTCTATAGTCCAGGTGTCACTACTTAAATCTTGTCCCTAAGGTCTTCTCATTCCCTAACAATTATCCTAGCCCTCCCTCGGCTGGCTTCGGTGCCCCATGGAGGCAACCATTGTTGGCACCCCCATGTGCCTATCACTGCCATCCCCCTAAACTAATGATCATGGGCCCCGTCCGTGTGAGGAATGGTGACACTACCATTCCCCCACGTGGGGGAAACTACTCTCACAGTCCGCTTCAGTAGGAGCCCCCATCTATGGAGGTGCATTGTCACGGCTCGGCCTCATAGGGCCGAGCGATACATTCGGGCGGTTGGTTGCCTGTATGTGGTGTCCGTCCGGCATTTATGATCCAAGGGGTGAGGTATGGATGGGCCGAGGTGCAGGGCTCCATCCCTTCGTGGTGCCTCGCGGTCCCACGCGCGATGACCCAACCGGCCACGGCCGGAGCACCGCGCCCGACAAGGTGCGCGGCTCCGAAAACTCCTACCTCCCCTTGAACCTCGCCGATTGCCTTTGCCGCCACGGCATGGCACCAACCATACAGTGCGGGGGCTGGTACGAATCGTGCATGCCGGTCCTTGTGAGACCGACACGGCACGGATTCTCTCTGGTGCCTGCTGCACACAACTCATCGGGGGATCCCGTCTGCTACCCGTCCCGCTAGGCGCTACCCCCCCCCCCCCCCCCGTCGGTGTTGATGCTCGAGCCGCGTCCTCACCACTCGCGACCCACTCCGCACTCACACACCCAGGTGCACACGCGCCTCCCATACACTCCGTTAATACACACTCTCCTTCCACATTCTCTGGTGTGCATTCTCCCTCACACTCCGTACTCGTACCTGCACACCTAGGCGCACTCACGCCTTTCACACACATCAGTACACACTTTTCTTCTACGCACTCGGCCCTCGCACACTCTTTTTCCACACCCCCAGGTGCGCAAACTGCTCATACTCCGGTGTGCATTCTCGCCCACACTCCGTAACACACTCTTTTCCTGCACACTCCGGCGCACACTTTTCCGGTACACACTCCGTAACACACTCTTTTGCTGCACACTCTGGTGCACACTTTTCTCTCACACACTCTTCTCGTACACATTCCGTAACACACTCGCGCTCCACGCACCTGGGTACGGACTCTCTCTCACACTCCGTACCAGTCGCCCTCGTACACCGCACAATGGGCCCTTCGCAAATTGTGCCACCCTCACTCGTACACCACACAATGGCCCAACCGCGAATGCCCGGGTCTCGCTTTTGTCCCAAGCACGCCGAAAACCCGTTCGCGCCAAACACATTCGCGCCATTTTTTCCACTCACCTCGGGGTCCTCCTTCCCCGGCAACACCTGTTAACTTTTATTGGAGTCGGCAAGCATGGCATCACGGTGTAAATACAGACTTTGTTCAGGCTCCATAACCTCCCGTGATTTATTTTCTGTTTCTTCCGTCTCTTCAATTTCAATTATTTATTTTTCTAGCTCGACGCTCGTCGGCGCCCTTAAAATTTTCTCGTCCAACTCAGCCTTCGCTGGTGCCCTCAAAATTTTATTTTCCAATGCGACGACCATCGGCTTTCCTACACCTCATGTCGCAACTTCCATAGCCCCGGTCAATTTGGCTGTCCTTTGCCCTAGCTCGCTCGCCACGCGTTCCTCACACCGTGTCACCTCGTTGTGTACCACCGCGACCTCCTCGCTCAACCTGCGTCCAATGTCCTCCCCCATTTTTTATATATCCCTCTTTGATGCTGCTTTCATTTTTTCCATATCACATCTGGATTCCTTTATTTCGTTTTCCAATTTTTCCATGTTACACCTTGCTTCGTCTCTCATTTCTTTCATGTCCCTGGTGTATTTGTCCCCCTGGGTACCCATTTTGTTTTCCAACCCATTCTTGTTACACCTTGCTTCTTCCCTCAGTCCTTTCATGTCTTCACCCGTCTGGACCATAAAGGCCCTCATTTGTGCCATAAATAATTGCATGTACCCTGGCATCGTGGGCTCGGCTTCCGCCGCCACGTGCGAGGCGCTGCCATTTTCTTCGCCAGCTGCCGCACCCTCATCAATTTTCCCTTCGTCTACCAACTCCTCCTGTGGGTCCTGGGTCATCAATTCTACCTCTACTTCATCTTCCATTACCCCCACCGGTATTTGACCGCCTTGGCCAGCCATGGTACGAATATAATTTGGATTTTAAAAGAACTAAATTTCGTCCACTCGTAATTTCGAGCCCGTGAAGCGCACTCTAAGTCCAATTATCTCACACTCCCAAACACCAATTTGCTGTGGCCAATTTGTCCAAAAAAAAATTTTAGGGTTCAAATCCCACTCCACTGACACCAAATTGTTGCGGATCCCCCGAATCCCGTTCCCGTTATGAAGGGGGGATGAAACCCCTTTTTCCCCCTGGGACTTCGGGTCCGCGTGACCGAGTCGCCACCTCCGGGCAAACGTGAAAAAGGGTTTCGGGACAAATTCACACGTACCTTTGGTACCCACGCTGCCACAGAAGCGGGGATCGAGCCTCGCACGAGCCACGCTTAATTGAGTACGCCCGAGCGGAATGCGTATCACGTGACTCATGCTGTTACTTTTATTGGAACCAGATTAGAGCGGTTTTATTCGTACCATGCGAAGCCAATGATGGAAGAGACAGGACGGTCAAATCAGAAGGAAGAACAGAATTTATTTACACTGTACAAGGATTTGTAGAAGGAAAGGGACACAGAGCAGAGCTTAGTCGGTCTTACTTATTCCCAGACAAATGGGCCCACTCACATACAAGGTGTGTTCAAAAAGTATGCGACCTTAATTTGTCGTGCGTAAACAAATGAAGCTAGGGAGGCGTTGATTGGTGCACGTATGTAGGCGATCCTAATGCGCACGCGTGAATTTTTTCCCACCTGCAGAAGCTGTCATTCGACGGCAGACCGCCGATGAGTGAGGAAGTGTAAGTGAGCGCCGTCGGATTTTCGTTTTTGACAAAATGACGGAAAAACCTGAACAACGCTACTGCATCAAATTTTGTGTAAAGCTTGGCGATTCCCAAGTGGAAACGATCCGCAAGATTCAACAGGCCTTCGGGGACGAAGCAATGAGCACCACACAGATAAAGGAGTGGTACAACCGCTTCAAAGATGGCCGCACATCAGTGGAGAGTGAAGCACGTTCGGGTAGGCCCTCAACATCCCAAAATGAGATCGTCATTGACCAATTGAGGACCCTGGTGATGCAGGATCGTCGAATCACAATCAGAGAACTTGCAGATGAGGTGGGCGTCAGCATTGGATCCGTTCATTCCATTATGAAGGAGGATTTGGGCTTCAGGAGAATCTCAGCGAAGTTCGTACCAAAGCTGCTAACGATTGAGCAGAAGCAACTCCGTTTGGAGATCGCACAGGACATGCTGGAGACTGTGAACAGCGATCCCAGCTTCCTCAACACAGTGATCACTGGCGATGAGTCCTGGGTTTATGGGTACGACCCAGAAACCAAGTTGCAGTCATCACAATGGAAGCATCCAACATCCCCGAGGCCAAAAAACAACGCTCAAGCTGCGGCGGTCAAAGCTGCGATGGTTCAAAGCTGCTGTGGTTCAAGCTGCTGTGGTTCAAGCTCCTGTGGTTCAAGCTCCTGTGGTTCAAACTGCTGCCGTGGGGACGTCGTGTGCTTTCTCAGGACTCCTTTTTTAATCAGTCTGGACTCTTCTGCCATCTCTGGCGCAACTCTCTGGGGGACTCAGAAACTCATCTCTCTCGCGCACTTCCCTCTTGGCCTCCTTCTCATCACTCCTATCAAAGGCTTCCGCGTGCGCTTTTTATAACGCCGCGGGCAAATCAAGCCGCGGGCCTCCACGACACGCCCATCGGTGAGCTCGCCTCGGCCCTGATTGGTCGGCACGGGCCCTCTGGCTCCACCCTTGATGACGATGGGCGGGCACGCCCAGGATTCGGCAGCTCCTCCCCCTTCCTCTCCGAGCCTACCTCGTGGCTAATGGAGTCGCGGTGAAAACAGCAACCCACAGCTGCAGCAAATGCGGTTGGTAGGAAAGGCTTTGGAAATGGGAATGAAAGGGGATCTATTTATTTGAATTCGGTGCAATGGAGTGTCAATTAATGGAAAACAAATCCTTAGCCTACTACACAGAATAAGGAAATAACTGTCAACAAGGAGGAAATCTATTATTGGCTACGTGGGTGCTTATGAAATAACTACGGAACGACCTTTGACCTTTATACACAACTGGAGGCAGGAGGGTCCACAATAAAGCAATAAAAAAACACAATCCTCATATCCACAACAATATATATATTGTTGCGGATCTCAACGTCGGCCTTTCCCCTTACAAAGGGGGGATTAGTCCCCTTGTCTTTTTTCTAGCCGACGCGATCCGGGGCTATGACGTTCCTTCCGGTCAGCGTTGGGTAGGGTCGTAGGCCGAATTCCTAATACCTAATTACCAACGCCTCCCAGGAAGCAAGGAAATAACCCAACCCGAATCACGGTTGTAGTGGAAACGCCGAGCAACAGCGAGCCGTGATCCGAGCTGTTAACAGGAACTAAACCCGATCTGAGCGGTTCCGAATCGTGCCACGCTTACCCAATGGAGGAAATGACTGATACGGTTGAATTAGGAAGAAACAAGGAATAACAATTGGTTTATTACAATTTGTACAGGAAGGAGAAGAAGAACACACAGTGAAGCTTATACAGTCTTATACTTATCCCCTGGACACGGGCCCGTTTCACTCTCAGACACACTCACACGGGGATGTAGAAGGTCAGGGTGATGGTCCAGGGATGTTGGCGTCCAGGCAGTCGCTCCTGTCCCCGACTCGTACAGTGAAGCAGATGGTCAGGGCAGCACAAGCTCCCCGCGGGTCGTTTACGCGGAGCGGACAATTACAGGGCGAAAGGCAAGTTTGGCTGGCGGTTACTTCGCGGCTCAGCCGTGTACGCAATAAATGCACTGGCGCTATACGCGCTCCCAATACCACTCAATAGGTGCTCCCCAATGCAAGTTCAATAGCATACGTGCTCTTTCAATCAAAGCGCGTATCCGCTGCAGTTCTCTTCCAATGCGCTTTCCTCACGAGGCCTTTATCATGCGCGCTGTGGCGTCAATCCTGGACAGTCCTTTACAAAGCCAACCTTCCCCAGCGAGTCCTTCTGGTAAAGCGCAATTCCTTCAAGTCCTCGTCGCATAAGTCCTCGTCGCATAAGTCCTCGTCGCATAAGTCCTCTCGAGGGCTTTGTGCACGCGTTTGTATAGCGCCGCCCAGCGAACCCTCTGTAATTTGCCAGCCGCGCCCTTACCACGCCATTTCACCCGAGCCCTGGTTGGTTGTTGGCTCTTACCGTCTCGCTGCCGCTCCCCGACCTCAACGCCGGCTCCACCCTCTCTCAGGCCTACCTCGTGTCCCTCGACTAGTGAGCATCCTAAGGTGAGGTGCCATAGCCAAAATGGGGCGCGGGATGGATGCTGCCCAACGAGGTAGATTTGGAGGGTGGAGGCAAAATGAACGGGACCTAAGCTTATTTATTTTACACAACGCAGGTATCACCAATGGAAATGGCCTTATCCTCACACATACGATGACATAACTAATGTTCTAAGGTGGCCTACGTGTTGCATGTGGACTAACTATGGGGGCAAACCTTTAACCTTTAATGATGGTATATGTACATTCTCAGAACCGCAACTATATATATATATATATATATACATATATATATATATATATATATATATATATATATATATATATATATATATATATATATATATATATATATATATATATATATATATATATACTGTATATATTGTTTGGTTCACAACTTTATATTGTACCAGTTTTGCCTGAAACATTGCAGTGAACTCTACATGTGATGTACCAAATTAACAAATTCAGGAAAATCACCTCGGTCCTTTTGTATTGGGAAGAAGAGCGATTAAAAATTTGTTTCTTTTCTTTATGTGAGACCCATTATTTGGTAGGATGTCAATGAC
Organism: Myxine glutinosa; assembly: GCF_964187855.1. Lineage (NCBI taxonomy): Eukaryota > Metazoa > Chordata > Myxini > Myxiniformes > Myxinidae > Myxine > Myxine glutinosa. Next base: position 267,110,770 of record NC_136261.1, on the reverse strand, counting down.
GTGTTTGCTGGAGACATCTGTGCTGTCTTTGGCATTGACTGTGCCAGTGGGGATACCTTCTCCTCTGCAGATAACAAGCAACTGTCAATGGTATGAACCCTGTGTCAACACTTTTCCTTGTCTTTTTCACTGAGAAATATTTTCACTGAGCAAGAAGTATCTTGCAGGTGTTCTTTGGAATGACGACACGTATGTTCAGACCACCATATTTTTTTATGTGCAGCAAATGTGTGGTTCAAACATTGTTTCTACTGTACATGATGTCAACAAGAGTCTGGTAGTAATACTGATGGGATGAAAATTTGTTTTTGCAGGAATCCATCCATATCCCTGAACCAGTCATCTCTCTTTCAATGCGACCTGCAGATAAGGTATGTGTCACTATGTAGTTTGCACGATGGTCAACATAAGGATCTTGATTTGCTGATTACATCGTTTTCCCATTCTGGTGGTACAGGCAGATGTGGACAAATTTGCAAAGGGCATTGCACGATTCACACGCGAAGACCCTACATTCAAAGTGAATTTTGACACAGATAATCGAGAAACAATTGTATCTGGCATGGGTGAACTTCATCTTGAGATCTATGCACAGGTAACAGAGCAAGGTTTAATTGAGAAAGTTACATGTTGATGTGTGCTGTGTGATTTGGAGTATTGGCATTAGGTTCTGCACAGGAAATGTTGTGGTGTGGTTGGAAGTTAGATATAAAACAAATATGAGGATTGAGAGCTCTTCCAAGATTTCTACAATGCTGGGTCCTGTATGTGATCATCAAGTCCTGAATATTTCTCACTTTATCCTTTTTTTCGTTCCCTTAGCGCATGGAGCGTGAATATAATTGCAAGTGTATTCAAGGAAAACCAAAAGTTGCTTTCCGTGAGACTATTGCCGAGCCCATTCAGTAAGGAATTTTCTATCAGCACACACACACTGCGACCTAGTATTCTACACTTCTATCTGCCACATATTCTTCCAAAGCAGTCTGTCTCCTCAGCCTCTAAACTCACCATTAGCTCCAACACTACAATCCCCCAAATCATTGCCTTTTCTTCTCTAGTGCACCTCTTGCCCACCTTCTGACTTTCTCTATAACTATTTGACTGACTTGCCTCGTTTCTTTGTCAGCTTCTCATACACACACAAAAGGCAGAGCGGTGGAGCGGGGCAGTATGGGAAAGTTATTGGGGTGCTTGAACCTCTGCCTCCTGAAAAATACTTGAATGTTGAGTTCATAAACAACTCCTATGGTATGAACATCGCACGTCAGTTCCTGCCCGCAATTGAGAAGGTAACAACAAACACCAGTTCACCAATAAGGATCCTATTTTTCAGGACATGTATACAAAGGAGAGGATGCAGAGCAGTGAAGCATAGGAAAATTGAGAAAATTGAATTGAAAAGAGGTGGAAACTCTAATGAAATAATAAAGAAAAGGGAGAGAAGGGAAATTAAAGAAGAGAGGGTATAAAATGGAAAAGAGCTTTGGAGAAGATTGGAGCATGGGAACAGAATGGGGAAATTGGGCCGTAAAGGAGAATGGGGAAGTCAAAATACCACAATTTTACCGTTTTACATATTATATAATATCATATCGACATAACCGTGAATGGCGTGAAGCTGGAAGGTGTGAAAACATTGGTTACCTAGGAGACGTGCTGAATGGAGAAGGTGGATCAGACTTGGCAACGGTTGCTAGAGGGAGATGTGCATGGAAGAAGTTTCGGGAACTGAGTGGCGTGCTGACGAGGAGGGGAGTGTCGTTGAAGCTGAAGGGAAAGGTGTATGCTGCATGTGTGAGAAGTGTTATGATTTATGGGAGCGACACATGGGTAATGAACGTAGAGCAGCAACAAAGGCTGGAAAGGGTGGAAATGCGAATGGTTCGATGGATGTGTGGAGTATCGTTGAGAGAGAGGAAGACAAATGATGAATTGCGAAAGATGATGGGAATAGAGCCTGTGATGGATGCTGTGAAGAGAAACAGTTTGAGATGGTTTGGTCATGTGTTGAGGAAGGATGAAAGTGACTGGTTGAGAAGAGTGATGGAAATGAATGTAGAAGGAAGTAGAGGACGGGGAAGACCGAGAAAGACTTGGCTAAAGATGGTGGAAGAAGAAATGCGGGCAAGGGGGATAACAAGGGGAGATGCAGAAAATAGGGCAAAATGGAGAATATTGTCATGGGGACTGCAAGGCTAACCCCCACTCTTGCAGGGAAAATGGCCTTAAAATGCCTGTTGTTGTTGTTGTATATCTACATGACCCCTTATTAAAATTTCTCCTGAAAGCAAAACGTTTTCAAATTCCTGATTGTGTTAGCTTCAACATCTCTTGCTAATTTCTTCTCCATAAGTAGTTCTTCATCTATAGGCTCTTTTTAAATCACATCTCTCTTTAGCCAGTTATTTTTTTATTCACTTTTTCTTGTTCATTTGTTTATTTACTTAGGGCTTTCTGGCAGCTATTGAGTACGGTCCACTGGCAGGCTTACGTCTCTCCGGTGTACGCTTTGCATTGGAAGATGGTGCCAGCCACTCGGTCGACTCCAATGAACTGGCCTTTTTTCATGCTGGTGAAGGAGCAACACGCCAAGGTCTGAGTTCCATTTGGCTCCCACTACAGTAACAAAGAGTGCCATATTTTATAGGAAAATAAGTTATATTTGGCCCATGGCACCTATTAACATCCTGTTTTTAAAAATCTAACAAAACATCCACACATACATCACAGTTGAAACTGGGGAGACAGCAGTGTCTAGTGCAACAATGGATAGTACAACTTTTCTCCCCAGCACAGGCAACTCTTATCATTCAGTCCTAATTGTCTTCACTAACTTGTGATCGATCAATTTGCGTTTAAGTGTTTACATGTGTGGTAACTTTTACAAGTGACCATCTATTTATTACATTATTTATTGCTACTTATAAAAAGCCCGTCAAAAATGACGAGTTGGAACAGTTTCTTTGACGGTGCAGCCTCGTGAGTATGCCAAAGTCTGAAGCCTCGGCCTGGTGCTCGGTATAATTGTATCTTCTTTATTGATTAGATCAGACATAAATGTCATTCTACGGACATAAATGAACACTCGTTTTACTCTGCGCGCGTTTCACATCATGTGCAGCAAATTTCACCTCTTGCGCTTTGTATTTATTGTTATTTAAAAAAAACAACCTTTCTGTACACCACCCTTGAGGCTCAGTTTGCAAGCCACCATCTACAATTCCGATAGAAGAGACATAATTATTCTTTTATGGAAAATGTTTTTCGAGTTTGTTTTATCCTCAAAAATAGACCGTAGTGAACACACATTCATGTTAAAAGATTGGCCTCTAAAACCTACCCTTATGAAGGGGGACAGACATCTGTACAAATACACAAAGTGACATTGTGTATTATATGGTAGATGTACACAAGTATAGTGGAATTTTTGATCTCCCCCCTGCACTCCTCCCACACCCCTCAATAGGAACCAGTTCAAATCCTCACCCCAAACTTTTGAATGCACTCTTCTTTTTCTTCGTTGTTATGCAGCACTTGGCTGTGGGTATCATCATTTGCTGGGGGCATGGCTGTTCTGCTAATGCAATGACCCCTTTCGATAGGAGAATGAATTTGTAATTTGTCCATGTTGCCTCATTTTTTAAATTTGCTCGCCTATAGGCTCCGGGCCAGGTATGGTCCATCTGCACCCCCCCCCCCCCCCCCCACAACTCTCCGACCCTGGGTTTTTCTGAACCATTGGGGTGTCCTGGGGTGGAAATCAACTGGTAACAGTAAATAAACTTGGACTCACTACCCATTTGGTACCTATATTGGATGGTACCCTCAAAACAGCATATTTTTAAATCCGCGTTGCGCCATATTCGACACACGTGTTCTTTTGGTATTTGTGCCTGCTAATATTAACTCAGAATAAAAAGTTATATACCAAAAGAAAGCTGTTCATCTACTGATCATCATAGAATATTGACACATCTATCTATAATTCCAGTAATCTCTGTCTGTCTGTCTGTACGTCTGTACGTTTGTTTGTTTGTCTGTGACCGCTGTTTCTCGACAACTACCGGTCCGATATACTTGAAACTTGCCAGGTATATTGCTGGGGACCCGAGGATGTGCCTTTTCAAGGTTTCATATTAATCGGACAATTACTTACCGAGCTATGTCCAAAAAACGATTCAACCAATCAGAGAGCAGCGAACGATCGCGTGTGCCGAACGTGGCGGGCACACTCTGCCTCGGATGGCACATTTGAGAGCGTATTCATTTATTTCACGTTTGCAAACTATGTTGGCGTTAAACTATGTTTTACAACTAATAAAAACGAATTTGCGATTCATTCGCTTTCCTGCGCGTTTGTGCACGCGATGGCGATTTCTTTACCAAACTCCGGAAGCCGTTCGCTTTGGACCAAACCATTGCATGTAAATAGAGGGGGGGGTTCTGTGGTCGTTGCGAATGGACCAAACCATTCATGTAAATAGAGGGGGGGGATTGTCACTGTACTCGCAAGCCGTTCGCCGTTCGCTTTGGCGTTGCGAATGGACCAAACCATTTCATGTAAATAGAGGGGGGGGATATAATTTTAGATAGATATATAGTACGGGCATATATATAGTACGGGCATGCCCTAGTTACTTATAATGGTACCTTAATGGTCATAACTAGTGCTGAATAGCAGTACCCCACTTTAACGTAACATAATTCGGTATCGACCGTACTATTTCATCTTACACACATAATATGAACACATTACACCTGATATGCTTACATATATATTTTATTGGCTTTCTCCTGTATATCAGCTTTAATTTGATACCAGATACATCCCCATAGCTTCAATTCTCTTTTTTATACAGCGTGTCAAAGATACTACCTGTTTCGCGGGAACCATGAATCATATAATCTCGGTAACAGTCTTTGTCTATATTCAAAAGAACTGCCTATTACACTTATAAATGTCATTCATAATCGAATATCATAATCATACTGCCATCTTATTAACATATTAAACAAGAAAAACTTGTTTATTAATCACAGTAGTTTTTAATATCATCATATTAATATTCATACACTGGGTCAAACACCTTCCACAGAACAGTAACAATGTAATGCTCGAATATTTACTGTAAAAGTAAAAATATTTCTTATTTGAAACTAAATTTTAACATCCCATTGAAAAAAATTTTAGTATCGAATATTTTGATGATAAACCAAACATTATTGCTCAACAACAGATATCATAATAATATTAACAGTCAGTTTTATCCCTACAATTACATATGTATGTCGTACACTCAGTTAACCACATTATATCATATAATACAAGTATCCACTCTCAAAAGAACACAAACAAACAATTGCATTTTGTTAATTATCAACAAAAGTCAAACACTGCATGAGTGCAGTCAAGTTGGCTTGCTTGCACGAATGGCATATGTCCATCATGATCAGTCATCGTCACTGTCACTTTCATCGGTATCACTGTACAAAACACGATCCATATCATCAGGTGTTTCATCACCTGATTCATCATCACTCTCATCGTCGTCTGACATGACCTGAGCTATATCAGCCAGCTCACGCGGAAGCATGTCTCCATCATACCAGAGAGGATCCAGGCAGCCTTTCTCCTCTTCCCAGCCATGGCCTGGACTTGCTTTGGGAATCCTTGGTCGAGGAACGTGAGCTCTCTTCCAAATTCCCACTTGGTGGTTGACCCTTCGGATGTGCTGTGTGAGGCTCCTCATACATGGTGGAATATTGGCCATGTCTACATTGCCTGAGGGTAGGTGACGATTCTCCTTGGCACATAGCTCATTTATTCTCAGGAGTCGCAGATCATCAACGTGTGATACCTTTCCTCTTCCATACATGGCACATGTGAAGCTGTCTAGTTGATTGTTCAGCTCTTCTGGCACATCCCACGTATCTCCAAGCTTGTTGAGAATAGGGATGTATTGCGGCAGACGAAGCAGCGTTTTAACAGGTTTGATTTTTCCAATCCCTCGGAAAGCGCTAGTGCTGTCACAACCGCTGTAGGCGTGAAGTGCCATAAGAGCAGTACTCTTCTCTTGGCCGAAGTCTGCTGCGAGTTTACTGACGTTTATTAGCCTCTGCTTGTTTCCTGTGCCTGTGTCAAACAGTATCTTTATGTCGTTTATCGATGCGGCGTAGTGCAGTAAGATGAAGAATACATCCGAGTCTGGGCTCTTCACTCGAACAAACTCATATTTCTGGCTCCTGGCGTAGTTTACGTATAATATCACGCGCGAGTCTGTTTCTTCTTGAGACGATTCCAGCTGAGGCAACTCTTTGGCATTTGTTGTCTGACCATCTGTGGATGTGAGTTGGTATGCCTTCCCTTCACATATCAAGATCACTTTTCGACCATGGCACCGAGAAGCATACTGGTCACTGTTCCAGAGCCTGAGTAGCAGTCGGATGAACTGGATTTTATTCTCGTCGTTCGAGAGAAACATTTTCCAATCTTGCGGTTTCTTTGTAGCTTCTCCTTTTAGAATCAACTTTTCTCCACAGCCGCGACGTCGCCTCTCCATCGACTTCACTGATCCAGGTAGGTATTGATCTGTGCTGAACACCACATCTCCTGTCTTACTGATGATGTCAAAGACCTTGGAACAGATCTGGCTGAAGTTGTTAGGAATGTCTTTTAGATAGTAGAAGGTGGCATTTCCGTCATACACTGTCAGGGTGACCCTTGCCTGTGGTACAGTGATGTCAGTACAGTCCTTGGTCAGGAGCTGGAATGCCTTTGCCTTGTCTGTCTTTGCTAGGTACCCATCTCCGGTCGCCAAGCTGTATGGTACTGGAGTTAATGGGTATGACATCAGTTCCTTTAGGTCAAGTTGTAGCCCTTGATTTTGCGATTTCAGCAAAAGCTGAAATGCAACGTTTCCCTGGTGCTTGAACTGGGTGACTTTGTTCTTTGATGTCTTGGTCTTGGAACTTTTGTTCATGTTGTTCAGAGTTTTGAGATTGAGTCGTTTTACTGGTTCAAAAAAATCTTCGCCAGTTTTCAGTCGGACCTCAACAAATTTATCATGAGCTTGTTGACCGATGGCTTCAGCCTTCAGAACATCTGCAGCAACATCATCAGAGGCTGCACCGCCTGACGATAGAATCAACAGCTGGTCCTTTGTGTCTACCGTGAATGGATTCAGGAAACTGCATACCGCATCCATGGTCTTCTTCACCAACCTCTCTCCTTTTCTCACCTCTCTGGGACGTACATCACGATGCTTAGTGTCCTGTCCGCTGTCTGTCATGTGAGCCATACCAAGACATGCATCAACGTAGAGAGACCTTTCGTGAAGGGTGCGGACCCACCTCTGATATGCCTGGTAATTGGTGAGTAGTCCAGATATACCCGCACCAGCACCACCATGAGACTTTGCATGTCTCATGAAGGTTTCCTCCATTGTCTTGTCAACAGCACAGCGATTCCCAGGGATAAAGGAGCGAGCAACACTGATTGCTCCTCGTCGAATGAGGGTCAAAGCTCCCGGGTGCGAGCTATCTACGTTGGCTAAGAAGATGGAGAAATACGACAAATACCTGGCGTAGTTTTGGCCACCGAAGCTGAAGAAGAGGGGAGTCATACCGTTGATGGACGCAACATACAACATACAACTCCATATTAGCGTTGTTACTTCACCTGCAAAACACATCAAAATATTGGTAAGTACCAAGCTGAATAATTATTATAAATTGCATCTTAATTATAAAAAATATCTTATATTGCATACTTAACTATGTAAAAAAAGGTGTTTAACTTAACTAATTGACTCGTTCTGTCGCTGTAAGAGACACTTAAATAACATAATTGTACAATCTGATGATCTCAATTTACGCAGGATACAAACATGGAAGGATCTGCATGCCATTTTCGTCAAAATTCCTGCAATAAACTACAGTGATACATCAATACAACAATATATTAAGTAACACATATTAACAATACATAGATTTTGTCATGTGTCCAACATATATGTACATGATATACGTGGCAGCATTTGTAAATTGACAAATGCAGCATCGCCTACAATATCACCCCATACCGGTAGTATCTTTGACACGCTGTATAAAAAAGAGAATTGAAGCTATGGGGATGTATCTGGTATCAAATTAAAGCTGATATACAGGAGAAAGCCAATAAAATATATATGTAAGCATATCAGGTGTAATGTGTTCATATTATGTGTGTAAGATGAAATAGTACGGTCGATACCGAATTATGTTACGTTAAAGTGGGGTACTGCTATTCAGCACTAGTTATGACCATTAAGGTACCATTATAAGTAATGTGTCAATATTATATGATGATCAGTAGATGAACAGCTTTCTTTTGGTATATAACTTTTTATTCTGAGTTAATATTAGCAGGCACAAATACCAAAAGAACACGTGTGTCGAATATGGCGCAACGCGGATTTAAAAATATGCTGTTTTGAGGGTACCATCCAATATAGGTACCAAATGGGTAGTGAGTCCAAGTTTATTTACTGTTACCAGTTGATTTCCACCCCAGGACACCCCAATGGTTCAGAAAAACCCAGGGTCGGAGAGTTGTGGGGGGGGTGCAGATGGACCATACCTGGCCCGGAGCCTACTACTGTTTGTGAAGGACACAGTGAGATCTTTTACGCCCCCCAACTAATGCTGGCAGACTGGACTCCCAGTTTAACACCCATTCCAGGGATGGTACACACAATGATTCCTCAATATGCCTGTGAAACACCAGGATGACAATTTATAGCTCGCACAATATTCAAAGCCAGACGAGACAGCTCATTGGTATGTGCATACGTGTGGACTATCCTGCCAGCCTTGAATGTTATTCACATTTATATTTCTTCTAGGGAAGACAAAAAGTGTGATTCAGCTTCCCATTTTACAAGAATTCTGGATTATTGAAGATAAACTTTAAAAAGAGAATTTTTTAAAACAATATATGCTAATTTTGCATAACGATTGGGATTTGTGAATTCACTGCACCTGACTTCCCCGCCCACCACTTTTTCCTCATAAACCTGCAATAAAAAAATATTCCGCAAGCATTGAGAATCTGATTTTCCTGGATAAACTAAAAGGTTAGCTTCAATGCGTTCATGTATTTCGAATGTCACGACAATTTCAATGAGGATACTCATTTTACATTATTGTGCAAAAAAGGGTATGTTTCAATGACCAACAGATGGTATTTTTACCTCTGCCACCAAAGGTAAACGAAGGTTATGTTTTCACCCCTGTTTGTTTATATATCTGTCTGTCTGTGAGCAGGATATCTTAAAAGGTTATGGACGAATTGGGACGACAATTGGTGGACAGGTTGGGTGTTTGACGAGGACAAATTGATTCGATTTTGGTGACGATCTGGATATGAGAATTTTTTAAAAGTGATTCTTCATTGATAGATGGGCCCAAAAACGATATTTCAAATAGTTGTGGACAGGTTATGACAAAATGTTGTGGATGAGTTGGGTAGGTGACAAGAACATGCCGATTAGATTTTGGTTCAGGTCCAAATCCAAATCTGGCCGATCAGTGGGATATAAAACATAAACTGTTCAGCCTGGTGGAGGTATATGCTCTGCCGAGTGCCGTTCTCGTTCCAATTGCACTGGTCCATTGGCTGACACCAGAGGCCTAGGCCTGAAGCCTGATGCCCATGCGTATGTCGCCTTCCCAAAGCCCATGATGCCTATCGACTCCAATCTTTTGATATCTGATGATCTTTTCAACAATTGCTTTGGTTGTTTCACACTGAACAGAAAGGTTATTAGTGTAGCAGCATAGCAAACCTGTTGTGCATTTTGTGATACAAGCACCAAATTTGGCACAAATGTACATTAATATGTTGCGAACATTTTCAGATATTGGGCCACTTGAAATTCCGGAATTTTTTTTTTCAAATTTTTTCAAATTTCGTAATTTCAAATTTTTCGGGTGACACCGTCACAATTTCGGTCTTCGAGGCCGGCCGATATAGTGGGGCGGCTTAGCTCAAATATTCAAAAGAATTGTGCATTTTGTGATACAAGCACCAAATTTGGCACAAATGTACATTAATATGTTGCGAACATTGTGTGGTCAGCAATGAAGACGAGAGTCTGAATTACATGTATGCAAAAGACCTTGTGAACCAGTGAAGCAAATACACGGGTAAGCATGAATTAAATCTAGGGCATGATATAATTTCCATGATGTTTACCTCTACACTCAATGGTGGAAGGAGGTAATGTTTTGATCCCAGCTTGTCTGTATGTCTGTTTGTCTGTTAGTCCACAAAATTCCAGACAAAGCTTGTAGTAGTGGTAGTTGTAGTGGTAGTGGTGATAACAGAAATTGTTATATAGAACTGAACTTATATTATTATTATATGCAGAAAATAACTTCATTTCTATATGCCCTGCAGTGGACAGGTTAATTGGTTTATGCACTGAAGGGGTCACCCTGGTGTGCACTGCTGTGTTCTGCCTCACTGAGTTGTTCAGGTATGATGTACTCAGCACAAGCTTCCGGTCGGCCCGGAGGTGGGGGTGCGGGGCCTGTCACGGAACGTCAAAACAAACGGCCTGCCGGGGCCGCCCAAAAGTCGGGCGTGAGGGGCGCGTCCACTAATGGAACACCTCTCGCTTCCCAGATCGAGGGCCACGTGGTCAGGAGAACCTCGTCCCTTCCGGTCACACTTTGCCTATCAGCCGGCCTCGAAGACCGAAATTGTGACGGTGTCACCCGAAAAATTTGAAATTACGAAATTTGAAAAAATTTGAAAAAAAAAATTACGGAATTTCAAGTGGCCCAATATCTGAAAATGTTCGCAACATATTAATGTACATTTGTGCCAAATTTGGTGCTTGTTTCACAAAATGCACAATTCTTTTGAATATTTGGGCTAAGCCACCCCACTATATAGTGAGGAGGGGATGGCGATTGTCAATATGACTCTTCCGAAGACGTCTAAGATTTAGCATGGCACAAAAATGGTAGACTGTTTTTTCAGGTTACAATTGTGGGTGGAGTCAGACCAGCTTACATACACACGTGCATACACAGTTACACACACACATACATACATCCACACATACATACATACATACATACATACATACATACATACATACATACATACACACACACATGCATACATATACACACACACACACACACACACACATACACATACACATACATACATGCATGCACATTTTAATACAAATCAGTTGTTCTTTATCTTGATTACTAAACCTCTTGCTAATACATCCTGAAATGTTGTTAACTCTCCTCCCACCAGCTCTTGCTGAAGCCCAGTCTTTTGTTCTGGAGCCAGTTATGGCCGTTGAAGTTACAATGCCATTGGAATTCCAGGGGACTGTTACTGGTGGACTTCAGCGCCGCCATGGAATAATAACAGGACAGGAGGGATCGCTCGATATAGTCACCATCTTGGCTGAGGTAGTATGTCACTGTTCTGCCATTCCTTACATTCAGATGATTTCTTACTTTGTTTATAACAACATGCTACTGTCTTTTATTCAGGTTCCTCTCAACTGCATGTTTGGCTACTCGACAGAACTACGATCTTCTACAGAGGTATCCATATATTTTGCTTGCATTTTCACGTTTTATCACCGTATAGCTTATGTACTGTATTTATTGATCATAGTAAAATGCTCATTATACTGCTGAGTAGTACACTACTGGTCAAAAGTTTTAGAACACCTCAATCTTTCCAGTTTTTATTGAAATTTACGCAGTTTAATGTCCAGTGAATAACCTGAAATGGTACAAAGGTAAGCAGTAAACTGCTCGAGGTTTAAAAAAAAAAGTTTAGGTTAGCAAAAACGGGGAAATAATGTAAATTGCACAGTTATATTGTAAAACAAGGCCTTCTTCAGGGAACAAGTAATGGGTTAACAACTTACAGCTGTTCTGCAGCAATGTAAGTAAATTAAGCCTTGAAAGTTGATGCAAACAATTCATACAGGTGTCCCAACCTCTGCTGATTACTTGATTACAAACCCACAGTCTGTATAAAAGCAGTATTGGAACAAAGTGTTATTACACCCTCTGAAGCATTATTTGGACAATATTGCACTGCAGGAAGTAGTATATTGGAAAGTGGAGGAAACTCTGACAGGAAGAGGTCTGGCAGACTCAAAGCCACAACAGAATCAGAAGACAAGTTTCTGAGAGTCAACAGCTTGCGTGATAGGCGGCTCACAGGACAACAGCTTCAAGCACAGCTTAACACTGGTCGAAGTAAGCAAGTCTCCGTTTCAACTGTGAAGAGAAGACTTCGAGCTGCAGGTTTGACAGGTCGAGTGGCAGTAAGAAAGCCATTGCTAAGATGGCAAAATAAGAAAAAGAGGCTTGCCTGGGCCATGAAGCACCACCAGTGGACTAATGAAGACTGGAAGAAGGTCTTATGACCGATGAATCAAAATTTGAAATCTTTGGTTCATCACGCAGGGTTTTTGTACGCCGTCGAGTAGGGGAAAGGATGGTTCCTCAGTGTGTGACACCAACTGTCAAACATGGAGGAGGATGCGTGATGGTCTGGGGCTCTTTTGCTGGATCCAGAGTCGGTGACTTGCACAGAGTGACTGGCACCCTGAACCAAAAGGGCTACGACAGCATTTTGCAGCGCCATGCAATACCCTCTGGTGTATGCCTTGTTGGTCAGGGGTTCATCCTACAGCAAGATAATGACCCTAAACACACCTCCAGGCTATGTCAAAACTACCTTCGAGGAAAAGAGCAACAAGACGGTAGGCTCCAAATCATGGAATGACCAGCACAGTCTCTAGACTTAAACCCCATCGAGCTGGTTTGGGATGAACTGGACAGAAGGGTGAAAGCAAAGCAACCTACAAGTGCAACACATTTGTGGGAACTTCTGCAACAGTGTTGGGTAGAACTTCCCGAACAATATTTGATTTCCATTGTAGAAAGAATGCCACGAGTGTGTTCGGCGGTTATATCTGCAGAAGGTGACTACTTTGCTGAGTCAAAAATTTTAATTAAATTTTGTTAAACAAAATGATTCTATGATTTCTTTTTTTTATCTCCAATTGTTTATTTGTTCTATGCTTAATTTCAGAATACATTGAGACATTAAACTGCATACATTTCAATAAAAACTGGAAAATTGAGGTGTTCTAAAACTTTTAACCGGTAGTGTATGTAAAATGCACATTGTACTACCGACTATGATTGTTGGTTTGTGGTACTGCCCAGTGGAGGTCTCTCACTTAGTGCCGACTTACTCTTCCTTGAGCACTTTCTCACGTCAATTTTATGTATGGTTGATCAGTGAATATTTACCACAACATCAAGTGGTATAATTACAGCATTTGCCATTGAAAAATCAAACGAAGACCTCATCCCGTAACTGGAATCCCAAACCCAACCCCGTAGGGAAAAGGAGAATTCACGATGGAGTTGTATCGATATGCGCAATGCTCAACGGCCACTCAAGAGGAGCTGGTGGCCAAATACGAAAGTGCTACCACACAAGGTGGCCGCAAGACCAAAGCCAAGGCATAATGCGTAGCTTTACCCACACCTCTCTTTTTTTTTTTTCTTCCCCTTCATCTCCCTGTTTGCTCACATTCCCACTCCCTAACACTATTGAGTGAGAGTGATGAGTTGGCTTTGGCATGATGCAAAGTGTTTTACATGAGAAATACAGAAAACAATTTCACACATCCAACACTGTTTTTCTTTTCTTTAACGAAAACAGTTTAAGACTGAAATTTCAACATCCCTTATGACATGTATACCTGAGATTTGGTGAATAAGATTAATATTTTTTATGCAAATAAAAACAATAATCTGCTCTTCCATGAGCAGATTATTGATATCTGTTTATAAAAGAACCATTGCTCTATTGCGATTCTTTTCACTCCTTATGTAACTATTAAATCTCTCCAAGTGATGTGAACTGATTGTGTGGAAAGCATTTCTTGCATATAAAGCGTTTCGTGATGTTTGTCAGTCTTTTATGTTTACGTTTTGCCATAAAAAATATACATTTCCATGTTGTTTTCATCTAGTTGACAACGTTGAAGGTTTGAAAGGAAACTCTTTAAAGTCATCTTGTACCTCCATTACAGATATATATGCTGATGGTTTGCTCATTTATAAAAACCATTTGGAGTACTTCTCAGCAGTCAACTTTGGGTTGAGAGTTGGGATATGCCTGATATACTCTGGAGGAGTTTAAATGATTAGATCCATCTGTGGGTGGAGGCAGTACATTACATACTCTTCACCCATTGAGTAAAACACAAAAAGTTGGAGTAGTTCTTTTTCAATGTAGTGTTACGGTTGTGGAAAAGGACCCCGGGGTGCAACACTCAACACATAAAGGAACCCGTAGTTAGATATCTCATTCGTAATTGTGCTTAGCCAGGTAGCTTCCCCTCATATCAGGGATGGGGGAAAAGGCGTTGAGTGTTAGCAGTTTCCATCCCCGTTGTGATTCCCCACTTTCCATCCTTCCCCCATTTATCCATTAATTTCTCCCTCTCACCAAATCCATATCATTCCCTCACCCTCCCTCCTCTGGAATCTCTCACAAACCCTGTATAACCCCCTTTTCATTTATTTCATTCAGTCCTCGATCCCTTTGAATCATTTTTTCCATTTTTCCACCCTGCACCATCCCAGAGCGCAAACCACACTGACATTACTGCCACACAGATGCCACAATTATACCAGCACACATTCGGAGCCAGTTCTGTGCTGCCAGTAAGGGAAAGCTGCAGGGCCACGTGCAAGCCACATGGCAGACGCACGCTACCAGTGAGAGAAAACTGCAGGGCCATGTCAAAAACCTCGTTGCGGACGCCGCACGGTGGGTGGGGCTGCCCAGTCCACGACGTCACACTTTGACAAAGGAGGGCCAATGGGAGACGACACAGCAGGGTTCAAAACACGTTACGGTGACCTTTTCTCCCTGAAAGTTGTGCCCTGTCTGAGCACTGATATAAGTTGGTACTGCTGGAGTTCTGCGCCTGTCTAGCGCATTCATGGACCTGCAAGGAACGAGACTCCGAACCTGTCTTGCTGCCTGCCATTACAAGTTACTGCCAGACAAGTCTATGAGTCATTGCCCGGGACAAGCCACTGCCTGTTCGAGTTGCACACCCAAAAGGGTTTACGGGGTGTGCAGTGGGTGGCTTAGTTCCTGGGTGCACAACAGCACCAAACTTCCATACACAATCTTTTCTTTCTATCTCTAAATCCCCCTAATTCGTCTGCTTGAGACGCACGAAAAGATCATCAACAATAAACACCTTGACCCATCTGGGCAAGGTACTGACACGCACCTCACACCTTTTCCTCTCGAGGTTACTTTGCATACGCTGCACCTCTGCTAACATCACACCGACACATGCACTGCATTCCCTTCCTTCTCTTCCCTCCACTTTGGATCAAGGAAGCTTGCGTGGGGTGAGCGAGAGGCCACGCCCAGGCCTCAAACTGCTTTCTTTCTTTCTCTTTCTCTCTACTTTTCCCAGAGTGTGTGAGGCACGCCTCTCCTGTCTTTAGATAAGTAAGATTGTTTAAAGGGATCTTTCCGTGCTTATGGGATAATTACTTTTCTTTCTGATAATGTGCATGTAAATAATTGCCTGTAAATACCT
This sequence comes from Myxine glutinosa, assembly GCF_964187855.1. Lineage (NCBI taxonomy): Eukaryota > Metazoa > Chordata > Myxini > Myxiniformes > Myxinidae > Myxine > Myxine glutinosa. The sequence continues at coordinate 267,095,090 of NC_136261.1, read as the reverse complement.
ACCTTTCTGTAATACCTACCTGTAAATACCTTGTAAATGCCTGTAAGTGTGTTGAAACCTGCTCGGTTGTCTTTTCCCTTCATTTCTTCGATATAGCGTATGAAATAATTAGACAGGAAGTTGTGCCCCATTCATTCGCTATACTAGATAGCAAACGCCCTCATTTACGTTTTCACTCAGCCGTACCTAATAAGTAGATGAAGTGGGATGTTGAGAGCACGGTTCCCCAATTGAGACAGCTAGGTCACCAGGTAAGGTAACGCAACGCTGGGTGCGAGGTCCCTGCTAAATCTAGCTGTCCCAACTGGCGTCCCGGTTGCTTAGCAACCGGTCTGGCAATGGAGTTATCCGTGGCTTGTGATTTCAGGGTCGGCGGTGAAGTAGCAGGTCCGAGCAACACTCTTGTGAACCCCGTGCTTACCCCGAAACCCGTAACAATATATTGTATTACGTGTATATGTAGCATACACATATGTATATCTCTCTCTTGCTCTTGGAAGTCCAAAGACGAAGATGACGGTGAACAACATAACAACATCGCAAATGAAAGCTTAATGAGTGTCACTGCCTGGGAGATCATAGGTGACTCTGAAGACCAATCCAGGCATTGCACAGTCTTCCACAGATGTTTACATATGAAGAGGTCATTGTCCATGGGTTGCAGGGCTCTTTCATGGCATGCTCTTCGTCATTCATCCCAGGCTTCACGACGATTCTCTTCTAACTGTTGGACTCGATGATGACGTATGGTGGTGAGCCGGCCGGAATTTTCAGCAGCGTACTCTTCCAGTTGTCCAGGATTGAGCTGCATTTTTTTTTTCCCAAAATGGTTTGACGTGGTCCTTGTCGCATTTACGTTGGCCTCCACCAGTGATTTTTCCCCTACTTAAGCTGTCCGTATATTGGGTGTGATCAGGTATGGTGCATGTACCATGTGCCTGATGTCTAAGGGCACATCTCTCCTGCTTGGCAATAAAAGTAGGCCGTTGCAGACTCGGTATGCTCACTGCAGTTCATGTGATCCAAGGTAATATTAATAGAGCTTACACGTGAACTGGTTGCTAGGCAACGCTAACATGAGCTTCTTCTGCCTCGTATTTTATAACTTTCGCCATATTTACATTTGAAATTACTGTAGTGTGTAAAGTTTAAAATAAAGAGCTCAGTCTAATCACTGTTTTGTTGATTTGCTTGAGTTATTTAGCTGCTTATACAGAATGCAACCAACAACGGACTTTTAAAAGAGTCGGAGACCGGACTTTATGCATTAGAAAGGAAGCAATCACAAGTGCTTCCTATGTCTATGGTGTGCTTATAATTATAAGTATCAATAATTATAAGTATTGAATTAGTAAATATTACTAATTACCGAGTAATTTTAGTAATTATTGCAATTTGTTAATTACTAAGTACCGTAATCATAGTAATGAAAGCGCACTACAAGTTTAAGTATTGCATATTTAATTATTTATTGCATTTTGGGTCACATGACTTCCCATGCTTTTGGTCATTGGTTGATTTATAAGTTAATTATGAATATACAACATTTTTAGTTTGTCCTTTGGCTTCTATATTATTGTAGCCACGTGCTCTTGAATATAAATCTCTTTCACGAACTTCTTCATCAAATATATATGGCTTACATCTATTTATTATGTATGCACCCTCTGGAATAACAATATAGTTATATACCATCTTATATTACCGGTGAATACATACACACCTGCAGACCTTGCTTTAGATAATTTGCTGAAGTATGACTACACGAGAACTGCACTAGTCACTCTTCCTTCGTTAACTGCTCCGTTATCTGCACATCCCGACACCACCGGTGCAGCCGAGACGGACCGACGCTAACACAAGAGGTGTGTCGTGCTACTTACATTCATGAGGCTGGTCTCCCATTGATTGAACCTCAATTGTATTGTTAACTCGCACAACCTGATCTAAAGGGAAAATTCAAATACATTGCAAATTTAAAAGGAACTTTACCGGCAATTAATATCTGCGTTTAATTACAATACATGCACGAAAGTACTGTACATGCATTTATATGATATCGAGCGTTGTTCGGAGGATCAGGTGGGTGGGAAGCAGTCTAGTTGGGGCCTTGTGGGTATTTACCATCATTTTCTTGTGGTGCGATCCTTCATAAACCGTCATTGTCATACATACACTATACAGCATCGTTTGTTATTTGTATTTGTAGAGAAATAACTTCATTTTGTCAATACTGATATCATTTTACCTCCATTCAAGCTGATGTTCGGAACGAACGTGCTCTGTTGGTACCTGAGCTACGTTTGTGAGAAAGACCAAAGACATCCTACGTAGTGTACAGGTGCACACGGTCACGGAGTAACGTTTAAGAGGATTTCGGAGGGGCGGGGGGAGGGAGCGACACGACCTCGGTTGGGCTTGCTTGCCCCGCCCCCTATTCCAGAGATTGCTATCGCTTGTACATCTGTCATGTTTTCCGACGTGACATGTGCGGCATAGGAACGGTGCAGGGTTACCGTGCGGACAGCTACCTCGTATGATGAGGATAACGATAAATTAATTGCTGTGTTTACTTGTACTGTGTAGATTAATTAATTTTTCATCTCCTGAATTCCACGAAGCGAAGTCCATTTATATCGGACTAGCAAAGGTACACGGCGTTGCCGAGGCAACGCAGGATTCCTTCTCCAACCACTTCCACAGTTCCGCTCCTTCACCCACACTCTCCCTGCAAACTCCAAACCCTTCCCCCTCCCTCCTTCCCCACACTCTCTGAACTCACTCCACGCCCTCCCCTCCTTCCACCCACCACATTCCATCCCCTCCTTCTGGACTCCTACCCCACTCATTCCCTTCCCTCCTCCCACCCCTTCCCCTCACACTCCTACCATCTCTCCAGACTCCCACTCCCACCCCCTACAGCCCCACACCCCTTCCCCTCCCTCCTCCCACTCCACCCCTTCCTCTCCCTCATCCTCCCACCCCTCTCCCTCCATCATCCCACCCCTCCCTCCACCTCCCTCCAGACTCTCACACCACAGACCTCAACTTCCCACACCTCCCATTCCCTCCACCCACCCCTTACTCCCCTCTCCCCCCACCCACCCCTTACTCCCCTTCTCCCTCCAGGCTCCCACCGTTTCCTCTCCCTCTTCTCCTCCTTCCTCCCTCTGGACTGACGGGAATACTAAGGGAGCGCATGGAGAGAGGGGGGAGGATTCAGTTTGGGTCTATACTCTATAGGGAGGGAGAGGAGAGAAAGAGAGAACGAGAACGAGAGAACGAGAGAAAGACATAAAGGAGAATAAAAGAAAGGAAAAAAAAGGAGAGAAAGAGTGCAGGAGAGCAGGGAAGGGTGGGAGAGCGATGCTTCAACACACATCACTATACTGTACACTCCAGAAAGTATGAGGTGAGAAAGAGAAAGAGAGAAGAGGAGGGGAATGGGAGAGAGGAGAGAGGGCGAGATAATGTGGTGAGAGAGTGTGTGAGGGTGTGTGGAGGGATGGGAATGGGGAAGGGGAGGAGTGGAGGGTGAGGGGAGAAATTCCGGCAGATGAGACACCCGGTTCAATGTCTATCTGAGGGATGGCATGCATATTGATGAATCGTACTGCCTGTGAAACATTGGGATGACAGTTTATAGTGGGTTAGGATTTGAACCCAGGCTAGATGGCTTAGAGCGATTGTGCATACCTCTCGGCCATCCTGTAGTGGTGTAGGGATTCATTGTTTTGTAACCACTGAAAACATTTTCCAATTCTCACTTGAACTTGCAGTTCACTTGTCTTGTTGCTTTACTAATTCTAATTCTCTAATTTATTTTGCCTTCCGAACTCCAGGGATGTCCCCACAGAGGACTGAGCCACGGTATCGCCATGGAAGCTTGTAGATGTCCAAGCTTGTAGAGCGCTCACCAAGTGGTAAGCGAGCACTCCAACAAAACAGTCCACCCATCGCTTCGCTGAATATGGAAGAGCGAACTTCTTCCTCTTCTTCTTCTTTTTATGTTTTTATTGCACTTTCAGAGCCACGAGGCTCTATATATGCCACGCGCCCAGACCTAATAGAGGTAAACGAAGGAGCCCTTATGTAATCCATATTACTTTATGGATTTCCCGCTCTCTTTTTAAAATCTCAAAACCATCTTGCAGAGTTGGGAATGCTTCTGGTTCAAATTGCTGAAAATGTTCGGCAGATCCGACACGCCAATCTCCACCTATTTAATACTTCAAAATAGATGCAATGTGGATCCGTCATATTGAGGGAATTTTAAAAACAGATTTTTTTTTTTTTTTTTTTTTTTTTTTTTTTTTTTTTTTTGTATACAATATCGAGGCTCGTGAAAGAGCGAACATTAATCACACAGAAAGACAAACCGACACATAAAACATATAACATAGGGAGCGGTAGACAAGATGGGGAGAGAGGGGGAAGGACACAAACATGACATTTGAGAGCAGGGACCGAGAGACATGGAGACATCGAGAGATCTGAGAGAGGGCGAGGGCTTTGGGGGGGGGGGGGCGTGGGAAGGGGGCAGTGGGAGAGGTATAAAACATATGGACACTGCCAGGACTTCCAGGAAAGAAGTTGGAATTTCAAACAAGGTGGATCTGGGGTGAATTAGCGGGGGTAGAAAAGATCAAGGTTTTGGATGGGGGAAGATAAGAGATGGTGGTGAACAGCTGTTTTAAAGACCTGGAGGGAGGAGTGGGATTGAAGGGAGTGAGGGAGTTTGTTCCAGAGGCGGGAGAAAAGAGGAATGAAAGAGTGAAGGTGAGCGGAGAGCCGAGATTTCGGCAGTTTAACCATCAGAGGGTTGCTGGCAGATCTTGTGCGACCTGTAGGAATATTTGGGGGACAGAGCACAGAGAGAGCTGGGGGTGCAAGGCCGGAGAGGAGTCGGTAGAAGACAGAAAGACCACCTACCTGCCTGCGGTGAGTGAGTGAAAGGCCCTCAGAGATAGCTTCATCACGGGAGATTTCAATAATTCTGAAAGCTTTGGTTTCAACAGCGTGAAGCCGAGCTAGGTGTGAGGCAGGAGCACCGGCCCATAGGGGAGAACAGTATTCCATTGAGCTGCGGATGAAAGCCTTGTATGTGGTGAGGAGCTCAGGTGTGCCGAGGAAGGACTTCGCACGACGGAGGATGCCCAGTCGGCGACTGGCTTTGGAGGCCAGCTTGGAAATGTGGTTTTCCCAAGAAAGATCATGGCAGATAGTGAGACCCAAAATCTTGAGCGACAGAACTTCTTGGAGAGGATTGTTGAGAAAGTAGATGGGAGGGTTGTCCAGTCGATCTTTTCGGAGAGACATAGTAAGAGTGTGAGATTTGTCAGGATTGAAAGACATGTTCCACTTGTTTGACCAGTCTGTGATTTTGTCCAGGTCTTCAGAGAGTGAGGAGGCAGCAGACTGCCGATCTGAGGGAAGAGGAATGGAGCGGCAGAGAGTGGAGTCATCAGCAAAGAGATAGAGAGGATTTTCGAGAGAGTCAGAGAGATCATTGATGAAGACCAGAAAAAGCACGGGGCCCAGAACACTGCCTTGGGGAACTCCAGCCTGAACAGGAAGAGGAGATGAGAGAAACCAAGTATCACAGGTACCAGTAGAGCAGTGGCCCTTAGCCTTCTTGGTTCTCAATGAACCTCTTCGGTTCTCAATATTTTCTCGCACCCCTTCTCAAAAATTGATGACTTGACACAGGTCTTAGAATTAAAGACCTATAATTCGATTCTTTGCACTCCTTTATTGTCCCCCGTCGCACCGCGGAGCGAAAGGGGGACTATGGTTTTCCCCTCCGTCTGTGTGTGCGTGCGTGCGGACGTGCGTGTGTGTGAGTATGTGAGTGCGTGTGTGCGTAAGCGAAGGACCGAATTATAATTTGGTGTGTGGGTGCAACCCACGTCAAAATCCAAGATGGCCACCGCCATGTATGTCCTAACCTTGTGAGTGAAATATCTTGAAAAATAAACGAACTACTAACTTCTAATCTGGTGTGTGGGTGTATCTATGCATAAGGAAGAACGCTATTGAAAATTGGGTCACCACGTCAAAATCCAAGATGGCCGCCGCCATTTATGTCCTAACCTTGTGAGTGAAATATCTTGAAAAATAAACGAAGTACCAACTTCTAATCTGGGGTGTGGGTGTATCTACGCATAAGGAAGAACGCTATTGAAAATGTGGTCGCCACGTCAAAATCCAAGATGGCCGCCTTGCGTCTTCCACTTTGTCAACTCACATCACTTCACCGACGGGGGACCAAGGCGTAACGCTTGTTTTTGCTACAAAACCACGAATACAGCCGAAATGGCACAACAGAAATTACATTTTGCACCCCCATGGGGTGCGTCTACCCCAGGTTACAAACCACTGCAGTGGAGTGACACCCTATCCTATGCAGGTATGAATTAAGCTGACAGAGCAAGAAGGATGACACACTTTCTTAAAGGGACACAATCATTAATTTTTTTGAAGAGATAACTTTTAAAGGATTATATCCCTGACCCATTAACACAAAAATAAAAAAAATGGAGAATAATAAACCGGATAATCGTGTTTTAAAATCGGCTTGTTTTCACTTATGTTATTCAAATGAGCTACTTCCGTTGTTTTGGATGACGTCACAGGTGCACAGCTCATTGATGGACGTGTACATCTGCATTTCATCACAAGTTATCCTGGCATTCAAGATGCCAATTTGCCAAGCTTTTAACTGTTCAAATCATCGAGAAATTTGCCCTCATAACTCAGAAGTCGCTTTTTTTGCATGTCTGGCCCATGAAAAGATTGTCAACGATTGTGTGCTTTGTGATTTAAAAACCTAGGAACAACCAAATTCAACATCAAAATGTATGTTCATTCAAAATATCGTGTTGTTTGCGAAGACCACTTTGAGCCATCAGTGTTCGTATTTGATCAACAGGCTCACTACCTGGGAAACAAGCCTTGGAAATAGCTGAAACACGACGCTGTACTGACACTTACGGGCCGATAGTTATGTGTTGATTTGAAGCCACGACCAAGCCAGGCCCTTGTGATCTAAGCTCAGAGCTAGTCCTTAAGTAGTTATCGATATTACTAGAATACTAGCAGAGCCTACTTGTCGCTTCGCTGACAGACCACTTTGCCCAAAATTCCTATATTGGTTCACTACATCTGTATTGAGTCCGTACATCACGATAAACTCGATCAGCATATGGGAATATTTTATCAGTTTATGAAGTGCCCTCAGGTCTATTAATTGTTTGTGGCTCATTGGGGCTTCATTTGTCATATTCCCCGAGGGCAGTTTGCATTCTCGTAAGATTGCCGATCGATCCCCCAGGAATGAGCCAGAGATTCTTCACTGCAGTCTTCCATATAAATGTTATTGTTCTACACAAACTGGCCCGCATCACGGAAACAGCCAACGAGTCGTGCTCATTGCTTCGCTGACGGGTTTAATTAAAAAGCCTAAAACACAATTCCATACATCCACTAAGGATTGGGTTGGAGATCATTTAATATAACCTTTCACATAGCTACAAAGGCTTCGGCACTATAGAGCGATTTAGAAAATTAATATAAAAAAATCCAACTTTTTTAAACATGAATTCTCAAGAACCACTCTCCGGCACCCACTGATTGATTAGCCCCTGAGAGTTTGATGAAGATCCGCTTAGCCATCTCTGAGAAAAACGGCGATGCAGACAAACAGACAAATATTCATTTTGTAGTCTAGATAGTAGGATACATCTATTCCTGAATATGGAATAACCTGTTATCAAAAAAGATGTCGTGCGTATAGCTGGTGAGCAAGGGGGAAAAGGATTGGGCAAATCAGACAGATAAGTGACGACATATTTTTGGATTTTGGATGTTGGATCAAGTATAAGCCCACAACGGCCGACACTTTTAGAGAAGTGCCCTGGTAATTTTAAACACCAAACGTGAATACTACCAGATAAGACAGCGAGCTGCGCATCACCTCCAAAGAACAGCCTGATTATTGATGAAAAACATTGCTTGCAAAGCATCAGGATGACATTTTATAGTGGGGCTATGCATGAGACCTGGACTGAACAGTATGCTGCCTCTGTGCTATTCTGTCAACCCTTACCGTATTAACAGTCAGGTTTCCCTCACAGTTAGCCTGGTGTTGTCTTAACGGTTAAGGTAGGATCTTAGGGTCTTGAGTTTGAGCTTAAGATGGCTTAAGATCTTAGGGTCTTGAGTTTTAGCCCCTGTCGTGACATTGAAATAACACCAGGTGGATTGACTCAGCCTGTCATCCTTCTCAGGTCGGCAAAATGAGTACCAGCTTACTTGGGGTAATAAGCCATTCGAGTATCCTGCATTGGAGTGGTGACCTGTCTAGTATTGTACTCCTTAGCCAATGAAATTGCCTGAGCAGCCTGTTTCTTACCCTCACCAGAGGAGATCCGTTGCATTTGAGTCCGTTTGTTACTTGCAAAATCGAAGATTTTTCAAGTATATTGGTCGGTTGAGTTTGTGGTTCTGTCTGTCTGTTTGTTTGTTTGTCTGTTTGTCACTGGACTACAGGTCACAATTCTAAACTGATCATCACGAAACTTCACCAAGTTGTATAGGTCGTCCCAATTGAGAAGCCTATTGATTTTGAGGTCAAAGGTCATCCAGAGGTCAAATTTCTAAAATCGCCATTTTAAATCTGAATGACTTGAAAATTGAACAGCATTTGCATATTGCCTCAATGAATTCGGAAACCAACTATTTTTGAGGTCAAAAGGTCAAAGGCCAACCGAAAGGTCAAACTTCCAAAATCATAAATTTTCATCTGAAAAACCATCAATTTTCATCCGATTTACTTGGAAATTAAAAAGCATTTGCATATTGAGTCACTAAATTGGGAAACATACTATTTTTGAGGTCAAAAGGTCAAAGGTCAACTCAAGGTCAAACTTCCAAAATCATCAATTTTCATCTGAAAAACCATCAATTTTCATCCGATTTACTTGGAAATTGAACAGCATTTGCACATTGTGTCAATAAATAGGAAAACTAACAATTTTTGAGGTCAAAAAGTCAAAGGTCAACTCTCGGTCAAACTTCCAAAATCATCAATTTTCATCTGAAAAATCGTCACTTTTCTTCCTGTTGACCCGAGCTTTGATCAAGATTGTCAATTTTAATCTTGATGAAATGGACAATTTGCTGTATCAATGGAATTGTTTTTCTTGTGGGTGGGAGGCAGATTTTGCAAGTATCGTGCTCCACATGACGTCTTCTTGTTTGTTTTTCTGTTTGTCCGCACAGAATAAATATGATTTTCTCTGCAACCGTTGGTCCGATTGACAGGAAATTTTCACCATCGGTGCAACTCCACCTGTATAATTTTTTAATGATAATTATGACATCAAAGGTGAACCGCCATCATGGTCATCTGTGGTTTGGTCGCCATCATGGAAAAACCGAAAAACTTTGCATCTCTATATTTCCGAAAGCGCTGAATAGAAAAAATTGAGACATGGCTCATTGTAAAGAACTCTCCATGGGGAATACAATATGTTAATGATGATGTCATAGGTGCCTCCATTATGACGTCATAATTCGACAAGTACAAAACTTCATCCTATCAAGATGAAATTTCTTGAGCGTCATGTAGGCATAAATTGGTTGGGGGAAAAAATGATGATGACGTCATCGGTCACGTGGTTCGGCCGCCATCTTGGAAAAACCGAAAAACGTTGCACCTCTATATCTCCGAAAGTGCTGAATATAAAAAATTGAGACATGGCTCATTGTAAAGAACTCTCCATGGGGAATAAAATGTGTTAATGATGATGTCATACGTGCCTCCATTATGATGTCATAATTCGACAAGTACAAAATTTCATCGATCAAGATCATATTTCTTGAGCATAATCTAGGAATAAATTAGTTTTGAAAAAACAAAATGATGGCGTCATCGGTCACGTGGTTTGGCCGCCATATTTGTTTTAACACAATAGCCTTAAAAACCACTGAAATTACATCCTGGCGAGGGTTTGCAATCTCTGATTGCTCTTTTTCTTGTTTCTCTGGTGGTATGCACCTCACAGCCTGAAAGCAACGTTGTTGATTATTATTTCCCTCACAATGAGCAATACTGTCAGCTCAGTAGCTATGACAAAAGTTTACCAAAATGATCTTGTAAAGGCAACTATATTTTTATTTGTTTAATCCTCTCTAATGAATTCTTCTTTACTGAGTATTCATGTTGAGCTATAATACTCGCACGACATCATTCTCCATGAGCCTTTTTGAGCATGATTTCATGTTGAAATAGAATCTTAAACACAATACTTTTCAACATGACTCCTTTGGAAATAAAAACAATAGTGTGATACAAATGAACATTTAAAAGTTGCTTGTTATGTAGCGTATGACCGTTAATACTTCCTGCTGTTGGCCTTCTGTGTATTCCCAATGACTAATTATTTTCTGAACCTCTTCACTTTATATACAAGGGTGTTATGTCAGGATTGAAACGCAGTGTGGAGGAAAGAGACCCGGACTACGAGGATGTTACCATCAGTATCAAAAGCAAGAAACAAAAATATTTGGAAAATTCAGGTAAGAGTTTCTGTCCTCTTGTTTTAAATGTTTTGACAGTTGTGGTCGTTGTTGTTGTTGTTGTTGTTGTTGTTGATTAGCCCTGACCAGTTCTGCCCAAACAGGCCCGCTGCATGGAGACAGCCAATCGATCTCCTAGGGGCGACCCAAATATCCCTTACATCGAAGATTTTGTGCTCTTTCCTTTGTTAGCCAGGATTGCGCAGTCTTCTGTAATGTTTTATTTTGTGCGGGGCAGCTTGGCAGAGATTGCAGGTGGCGTCAGTCGTGCCGGCGAGTCTATGTTTGAACTGTAAAAGCTGTGGGTACTGGGTAGTATTGACAGATGAGGCATAAAAGGTGAACATGATTAGCTGTCGATGGGTGGGGTTTAGTGCCCAGGATACTGTTTGGGCCCAAGTTATTGATTGTTTTTATGGTGATATGCTTATGGGTGTGTTTTTTGTAGTTGTTGATCAGTGGAGGATATTTTGAAGGATGGTGTTGTGGTGTCTTTGTGGTGTAATCTTAATGTGTTTAGGGGTCTGTGGGTGGTTGAACATGTCGAAGTGGCACAGGTGATTAGGGTTGGCACTTGCAGCTGCAAGGAACTGCGCACCTTTCATGTCCACGTGGTCTTTGATTTTTAACATTTTTGCCTTTGTGTTTTAGGTGCTCGATGGGTGTTGTTAATGTGCTACCTGCGATGATGTAATGGGCTTTTTTGTGTCGTCTGTAGGGCGTCAAAATGTGTGTTTGATAGGCTGGACTCCCATGATGAGCTGGTGTAGACTGATCTGATATATTGGTTGTATATTAGTGATGTTTCTTTCTGGTGGCCGAATGTTGCCTGTGAGTGACGTACGTGTGTTCAGCCTGACCGTGCATGTTTTTAATGTTTGTGATGTCATCTGAGAATGGCATGGATCTGTTAAGAGTGGCATGTAGTATTTTTGTTTGGTGTGTGTGTGTGGAATAGGGATGTCGTACAGTGTGATGTGTGACACAGCATTATGTTCCTTGGTGTCATTTGTTAAAAGAGTGTCCGTTGATTTTCAGGGGGCTATTTTTAGTCTGATGGTGAGCCGGGTTTGTAGGGTGATGAGGAAGAGTTGAAGTTGTGCTCTGGTTGTGTTGATATTGCTATGGGTGGAGGTAATGTTAATGTCATCCGCACATGTGGCTATTTGTATGTTTATTGAGGGGGGGAGGTGGTGTTGGTGAATGTTTTGCATGAAAATATTAAAGAGTGTGTAGGAGAGGATTGAGCGTTGAAAGACTCCATTAGGAAAGTATCATGTGTGCGATGACTTGCCATTCAAAGTTACATATGACTGTCTGCATGATAGGAATTTGGAAAGTCATCGTTTAGTGTTGTGCATGTTTGTGTTGAGTATTTTGTTTGTGAGTAAGAGTTTGGGGAGGGCGTCAAATGCTTTGCTGATGTCTACTGTGGTGAGAATCGTGTGTTTTGGAGGTTTTCGACTGTTGAAGCCATTAAAGGTGTTTTGTGTGAGGGTTTGTGAGGACAATGGGAGTGAAGTGGGTTGATATGAATCCTTATTACCCTCGCCAGAGGAGAGGGTATTGCATTTGAGTCAGTTTGTCTGTTTATTTGTTTGTCCGCACAGAATAAATATGATTTTCTCTGCAACCGTTGGTCTGATTGACAGGAAACTTTCACCATAGGTGTAACTCCACCTGTAGAATTTTTTTAATGATAATTATGATGTCATAGGTCACGTGGTTCGGCCGCCATCTTGGAAAAAACGAAAAACTTTGCACCTCTATATCTTCGAAAGTGCTGAATAGAAAAAATTGAGACATGGCTCATTGTAAAGAACTCTCCATGGGGAATAAACTATGTTAACGATGATGTCATAGGTGCCTCCATTATGACGTCATATTTCGACAAGTACAAAACTTCATCCGTTCAAGATGAAATTTTATGTGCATAATCTAGGAATAAATTAGTTTTGAAAAAAAATTAATGATGACGTCATCTGTCACGTGGTTCGGCCGCCATATTTGTTTTAACACAAAAGCCTTAAAAACCACTGAAAATACATCCTGGCGAGGGTTTGCAATCTCTGATTGCTCTTTTTCTTGTTGGGTATGCGAAAGTGGGATGTGAGGGTTTGCGAGTGTAAGTATTAGAATTAGAGGGTGTGCAATGTATTGTTATAGTTCTGTAGGAGGCTACCTTGGTGGGTTCTTTATTTGGTTTAAAGAGGGTAGTGATTTGGCCTATTTTCAAAAATTTGGGGAATTACTCGGTGTTGGTAGGAGAAGGTTCTTGTATTTGTAAGGGCTGATATGCTGTGTGGTCCAAGATGTTTTGAATGTAAATTGGAGATATTGTCTTGGCTGGTAGCTGGCAAACTTTTGATGTTTTTCTTAATTTTTATCCCCACGGTTAAAAAAATAACGGGGGATATTATAATTGGCTCTGTCTGTCTGTCTGTTTGTCCATATATCCGTACACCACACTATCTCCTAAACAGTTGGGCACAAATTCACCAAAATTGGGAGTTATGATCATCACATGGCAAGAAGGTGCAAGAGCAGTATTATTTTTGGCTCCACCCCCTGGGTTGATGTCAAAAGAACAAATAGCAAATCAAATAGCAATTACAGACACATTTAAAAATATTTTTAAATGAAACTGTATATGCAATCAACATTAGGGGATGCATTAAATATGTAATGATTTTTGGGATTTAAACCCTGTTTCATGCCCCAAGGACTGGAGGTGTGGGGGGTCAAAACAGGGAAAGTTTAACTCAAAAATTGATATTAGGTCAATCCTGCTGGAACTTTTTGCCATCTTTCAACTTTACTTTAGGTGGGAAGCATGGGGATTTGCGCGAAGTTGGCGCGCCATCAACTTCGCTCTAGCTGTTTGTGTGGGAGTGAATGACATGATGGTTGTTGTAAAAATCAGATCTACAACATTGTCCCAATATATAAAAAATAACCACCTTTAGAGGCCATTTTTCCCCGCAAAGCGGGGGTTGGCCTTTTTCGGGGACCGTGGTTGTTGTTGTTTTTCGGTCCCCTTTTTGAAGCAATGTTTTACGGCCGGATGCCCTTCCTGACGCCAACCCTTTTTGCCGCCTTTAACGACAAGCAGGGAATTACCAGTGTACTGGTACTCAAGCAACACCTGTAGGTTTAATTCAGAATCGATCTCTAGCAACACCTGTAAGAAATCAACAAGAATAATATCAGTATACCGTAATCATAGAAGTAATAATGAATTAGCAATTGGTACAAGCAAGCCTGGAACATCTAGCAATACGCACCATTCAAATATGCACTACCACACAGCATAAATGTCACAGGAATGAATCGGAGCGATGTCCGTCCGAGTTCTTATGGAAGCCCCTCAGTGGTCGGAGACAGCATAGCACCTGGATTCAACTTAGACACAATTTCATTACATTCTCCCCTCCGTTGAAACTACACTACCGCTGGGGCTGAAATCAAGCTAGCAAAGCATAGTAGCAGAGTAATCAGTTAGCAACAGTCCATGTCAGTCCGTCCAACCATAGCGGTCGGGGCGCCGAATTTCTCTCCTGGCGCGGGTCCGGTAAACACCGGATACCACATCCCCAAGGCCGGAATCCCCCGCATCGGAATGTCCGCCTAAATCGGGTGACGGCGGTGGCCCCACAAAGCCATCCGGATCGGGTGCATGTGGCGATGGGGAAGCCGGTAGATTCTCCATTGTCGGATCAACTGTGCCGTAAGCCGGCTCGTCAATATCCCCGCATGGAGCCAGATGGCGCATCGAGACCGTAGACTCCCGTCCATTGGGCAACAGCACACGAGCGTGCTCGGGATTGGCTTGGAGAATGCGCACCTTGTCTACGAGCGGGTCATATTTACTCGTGCGAACCGCACCTTTGAGAAAAGCCATTCTGGGCTCAGCAAGCCAGCCTGGCAGAGGACGGGTACTGCCCGAATGCCGTGGGTAACGAAACATACGGTCGTGGGGAGTTTGATTTGTAGCGGTGCACAATAAATTCCTGATCGAGCTTAACGCCCCAGGTAGCGACCAAGCCCATCGGTCCAGTCCTAGTCCGTGGGACTTAAGGCTCAGAGTAACGGCTCTCCATATAATGCCATTAAAGCGTTCTACCTGCCCATTCGCCTGTGGCCTATACGGAGTAGTATAGCTAGAAGCGATGTTATGCTGGAGCAAGAAGTTCCTCACATCCTGGGACAAGAACACCGAGCCTCGATTGGTGTGCACATAGGCCGGATTCCCAAACATAGAAAACAAGTTCTGCAGACACCGGATAACCGTAGCAGCAGACATATCGCCACACGGGAAAGCAAAAGGGAATCTGGAGAACTCATCGACTATCGTGAGTAGATAACGAGAATTACTCGAAGCCGGTGAAGCCGGCAGGGGTCCTTTGAAGTCCATTGCTAATCTCTTCCACGGCCGAGTGGCCTGGACCAGCGTACCCATCGGAGGGTTGTAGAAGCGAGATTTGAGTTCAGCGCAAACGGAACAAGTGCGACAGAGCCGACGAACATCCTCAACGGAATAGGGCAAGTTATGACTGCGCACATAATGAGTGAAACGCGTCATGCCGGGATGGCACAAGGTGTCATGAAGAACGCGCAGATCCTCAAAGGAGGTGAGACCCGCACACACCGCAGGCCGTGATAAAGCATCGGCAACGAGGTTATCCCGCCCTGGGCGATGTTTGATTTTGTAACAGAAATCGGCCCGCTCAATCCGCCAGCGCGTGATTTTCTCATTCTTAATGCGTTGAGCATGTTACGTGTAGTACATAAAGGCAACACTCTGTTGATCTGTGATGATTTGAAAACATCGACCGAGCAAATATGGACGCCAACGTCTGATCGACTCGATGATGGCATACGCCTCCTTTTCGACAGATGAGTGGCTTCGTTCCGCGGAGGAGAGAGTCCTTGAAAAGAAGGCCACAGGTCGCCCCCTTGAGAGAGTGTAGTAGCTATCGCGTGGTCCGACGCATCGCTTTCCAAAACAAAGGACTTGTTTACGTCAATCGTCGACACAGCGGCGCCAGTGATGTCGGACTTCAGGTCATGGAAAGCGGTCTTAGCAGCGTGACTCATGGGGAACGCATCGCAATCCACAAGTGGACTAAGCTTCTCGGAAAAAATTTGAACCCACATAGAATAATGAGCAAACAGCCAGAGAGCGCGCTTCAAAGAAGCACGATCGTGGGGCGGGGCCATGTCGAGCAAGGGTCGCAGACGCTCCTTATCCGGAGTGAGAGAGCTGTTGGTCACGGTGTACCCCAGGAGATCTATCGTTCGAGCAGAATAGCGACATTTAGCCTCGTTCATAGTCAGTCGATACTTGTGCGCAACCTCTAGGCAGCGCTTCAGATTAGCATCATGATGTTCTTTGTCGTACCCGCAAACCGTGAGATTATCCAGATAAACAAAGACATCGGTTAAATTCTCCTTAGCAATGAGGTCGTCCATAGCCCTTTGGAAGCATGGAACCCCATTCGTGACCCCGAAAGGTAGCCAGGTGAACTGGTACAACCTCTGTCTGTATTCAAATCCAGTGTAGATGCGATCTGCCTCGGAGATGGGAATCTGATGATACGCGCTACGTAGATCGAGAGTGCTATATACCGAATACTGTGCCACCTGTCGTACCAGAGAATCCATTCCCGGGAGTGGGTAGGTGTCCAATTGGGTAAACCGATTAATCGTCTGCAAATAGTCGATTACCATGCGTTTGCGGTGCGATTCGGTTCGTACCACCAAAACTTGGGCCCGCCAAGGCGACCAACTAGGTTCTATAATACCTTCCTTTAAAAGCTGCACAGTCTCTTCAGCAATGAATTGCGTGTCAGCCCGAGAGTAGCGTCGCGATTTAACAGGAACCGGTGTACAGTCAGTAGTCATATTGGGAAACAGCGACAATGGCTCAATTTCCATCCCTGCAAGAGCACACACGGCAAGAGTATCAGCACCACCAAATTCCATTTCCAAACGGCCATGTCACTGGAGAAAATCGTGTCCTTGCAAAACTTCTGCACATAATGCTGGTAAGACCATTAAATGCACATCCGGAAATATTCGACCCTTAATCACAAGCTTTAGTCGACATTCCCCCCGAGTGCTGAGCCATAGCCCTTGAGAAGCCATGAAGATTCTGCGTTTTGTCCCGAGAATCGGCCAGCCATGCTTCTGAACATGTCGTAAATCGACATAACTATCAGTGGAGCAAATTTTCCTTCAATCATGAGTGGAATGGCAGCACTGGACAGGCCCGGTGGCCCTGCAGTAGTCGAGTCGTCGAGAGGTGGCGCTCGAGCCTCGCGTGTGGATCCGACGCCCGCTAATGTCTTCCGTGTAGTCAAAGTAGATCGTAGGTCAATCGTGCTGCCGCTAGAGGGCGCTCGTGCCACGCGCGGAGATTCGACGCCGGCGTACGCCGATCGGGAAGCCAAACCCGGAAGTGTGCTGGGCATCGAAAGAATTCCTGTCAAGGACGGTCGAGCCACGTACCGTTGTGATTGCACGACTTGTTTAGTCGGCGCAGTAAGCCTCATCAAGGTCGAGCACTCAGCGTGGGGCCCACAGCGAGGGGCGATTCCAATCAAGGCCGCGCGAGGCGCCTATTGTTTAGCGGGCGAAGAGAGAAGCACATTCAGTGTCGAGCGATTTCGCTGGCCCGAGACGATCGACAAACTTTTGCAAAGTGATCTTTCTTTGAACACAAATGACACGTCGCCTCCTTAGCCGGACAAACTGACCTGAGATGGTTCCGATTCCCGCAGAAATAGCACTTAGCGATACTTCCTGGCCTGGGTCCAGCAGCGACGGCCGCTGTCACGCTCGGGTCGAGATCCTCGAGCACATCGGGTGTCTCCGATTCCGGCGAAGATGCAGCATCCGCTTGCTCGGCGGTAGCTCTCTCTGGTCGTGTCGGGCGGGTAAATCCTGCAGTGATGTATGGACGGTCATACGCATCGGCTTGTTCCTGCGCTTCGTTGTATAGAAGAGATAGCCGAAGAGCCTTTTCCAGTGTCAGATCTTCTTCTTCAAGTAATCTTTGTCTGATGACCGGTGACCGGATGCCAGAAACAAAAGAATCCCGCACAAGATCATCACAAACTTGTGCATGAGTGCGTGTCTCGGTAGTACAGTCCTTCAGTAACCGGCGGAGGTCTTGAGCGAACTGGTTGATGATGTCCGTGGGTTCTTGTCGACGAGTCGCAAGCAGATATCGGGTGTAGACCACACTCCTAGTTTTGATGTAAATACGTTTCATTTCTTCCACAGCAGTATCGTACATTGCGCACTGAGAAATGGACGTGTACACACAGTATGATTAACTTTGGAGTGCAACACCGCCAGCTTCGTGACATCGCTGAGTGTGTCCTGCGCGTCCAGGTGACTCGTCAGTAGCTTTAACCAGTGTCGCAGTTGTGCAGACGCGTCCAGAGCTTGGGGGTCCGCGCCAAAGATTGGAACTTGTATCAGCTTATGAGCCATGTTGTTCTCGTTCAAGATGAAGAGAAGATTCTGAATTAATTGTGAAAATCAGATCAACAACATTGTCCCAATAGTAGGTTTAATTCAGAATCGATCTCAAGCAACACCTGTAAGAAATCAACAAGAATAATATCAGTATACCGTAATCATAGAAGTAATAATGAATTGGCAATTGGTACAAGCAAGCCTGGAACATCTAGAAATACGCACCATTCGAATATGCACTACCACACAGAATAAATGTCACAGGAATGAATCGGAGCGATGTCCGTCCGAGTTCTTATGGAAGCCCCTCAGTGGTCGGAGACAGCATAGCACCTGGGTTCAACTTAGACACAATTTCATTACAATGGTGTTGTCGAGTTAGTAGCTGAGTTTTTGTCTTGTAATACCGGTACTTCTTTCCTCTTTTCTGGGTCCTATGTGACATATGGTCAGGGTGGTCTCGGTGGTCCTTTTGTCCATCCACATACCTCACCAACGGCTCCCAACAGACTATCTTTCATTGACATCCAACCACTTTCAAGCTCAACCACATCATCCTCCACCATACTCAGCCTCTATTTTAATGCCTCCCTCTCTGTCACCTCTTTCAACCTCCACACCTTCATTCTCGGTTGGTACTTCACCCGCCGAGCTCTCCTCGCACCTTTCACCCTTATGTCGCAGACAACCAAGTGGTGCTGTGAAACAGCCTCCTCCCCCGGGATCACCTTTGTGTCCCGGAGGTGCCCCCTATCTCGCCTACGCACCATCAGGTAGTCAACGGTTGTCGTCGACCCACCTGACGTGTATGTAACAAGCTTATTATCCTCTTTCTGGAACTGAGTGTTACAAATCAACAAATCAGCTCCATCAGCAAACTCCAAAATCCTTTCACCTTCTCCATTTCTCACACCATATCCGTAACCCCCATGAACTCCCTCAAAACCGTCCATACTCCTTCCTACATGTCCATTTAGGTCTCCTCCTACCACTACACAACAACTTCCTCATCTTTCACGTTTTCCATCAGCTTCTCTATAGCACACCAGAACTTGTCCTTCTCTTCATCGCTCCGACCAACCTGCGGAGCATATCCCGAGATGATGTTCACCAAGAGCTTTCCAATCATCATTTTCACCATCATCAACCTTTCACTCACTCTAGTCACACTCACCACACTGTCTACAAACTCCTCAGAAAACAGGACACCAACACCATTCACGCCCTATGGGCACCCTTGCCACACAAACTTCTATTTCTGTCCCTACCCTTCACCATTCTCACACCACTTCCCTTCAATCTCGTCTCCTGCACACAACATATGTCCACTCTTCTTCTGACCAATACTTCCACCACTTCTCCTGATCTCCCTGTCATTGTCCCTACATTCCATGTCCCAAATCTCAGAAACCGATCTCCACGTCGGGCATCAGACGTTTCGTCGTCATAAATGGAATGATTTCCACCCTTGCTTCGATCCGGTTCCCCACCTTGAGTTTTGACGAGAGGGAGTGGGGTCCCCCACGGGGTACTTCGGGCTGTACCCTGCCCATATGTAGTCGTAATTGTCATGGTTCTGTTTTTGAGGCAATGTTTTTTTTTATGGCCGGATGCCCTTCCTGACGCCAACCCTTTTAGTCGCCTCTTACGACACGCAGGGATACGGTGTACCTATTCTAAACCGGGGTACCAAACAATGGAAATTGTTATTAACTTTTTTTGAATGCTAATTTACTTCAGACAACCTGGTGCCAGTCAGACAACCTGGTGCCAAATGAATTATTCTTTGCCTTGAAAACAATATCTTTCAAATTAATATCTTTCTAAAACCTATTTATTGAACTAGGTTGTAGAAAGATATTAATTTGAAAGATATTGTTTTCAAGGCAAAGAATAATTCATCTGGCACCAGGTTGAACTCTATGTTATTATACTCACATTATTATTACTAGGGCATGCCCGTACTATATATATATCTAAAATTATATCCCCCCCCTCTATTTACATGAAATGGTTTGGTCCAAAGCGAACGGCTTGCGAGTACGGTGACAATCCCCCCCCCTCTATTTACATGAAATGGTTTGGTCCAAAGCGAACGGCTTGCGAGTACGGTGACAATCCCCCCCCTCTATTTACATGAAATGGTTTGGTCCAAAGCGAACGGCTTGCGGAGTTTGATAAAGAAATCGCCATAGCGTGCACAAACGCGCAGGAAAGCGAAAGAATCGCAAATTAGTTTTAATTAGTTTTAAAACATAGTTTAACGCCAACATAGTTTGCCAACGTGAAATAAATGAATACGCTCTCAAATGTGCCGTCCGAGGCAGAGTCTGTTCGCCACGTTCGGCACACGTGATAGCTCGCTGCTCTCTGATTGGTTGAATCGTTTTTTGGACATAGCTCGCTAACTACTTGTCCGATTAATATGAAACCTTGAAAAGGCACATCCTCGGGTCCCCAGCAATATACCTGGCAAGTTTCAAGTATATCGGACCCGTGGTTGTCGAGAAACAGCGGTCACAGACAGACACACAGAGATTACTGGCATTATAGATAGATTATTATTATTATTATTATTATTATTATTACATTATTATTACTCACATTATTACTCTATTGTTACTCTATAATAACTCTATGTTATTATACAGTCCTCACAAGGAGGGAGTTGACTTGACTCAACTTCTCCACGTCTGGCACAGAACAGTTGGTATCGAAGCTTGTTGATTTCAGATGTGTGGCTAGAAGGCATGTACATATGGCAGGTGATCTCCTGTAGCTTCTGGAACAGTTCTGCAGATACTTCCCATGAACGACCAAGTTCCATGAAAGCTTCCTGGTCGGTCTTGTCAGACTTCACCTGCTTCAAGGTCGTCATCTTCCCACGGCCAGCGAATGCACTGACTGTATCACAGCCCGTGAAGGCATGCATACCAAACAAGGCATCACAGACAGTACCTCCCAGTGCATGGCTTAGCTTGGTGATGTCCAGGAACCTTGTCCGGTTCTTTGTTCCACATTTCTGGTACATGGGACATGGGATGTTGCTGCTGACCCCCAGGCAGATAACCAAGACGTCTGTATCCTCAGCAGTGATGACAACAGACTTGTAGCCAGATTCTGCTGCATGAAGAGCATGGAGTAGTAGGCGAGTATCAGCTTCTTCCTGTGAGGATTTTAGCTCTGTGGCCTCTTCCCATTGTTCTTTGGTGATCTTGAAGCAAAGCTGCTCACAGGTAACATAGAGTTCAACCTAGAGTTCAACATTCAACCTATTTATTGAACTAGCCCTGGTGTTGGGCTAGCGGCTAGGGTGCCAGCTTAGGATCCAAGGATCCTGGGTTCGAATCCCGGTCGATCGCTGAATTAACGCCAGGGGGGTTGACTCAGCCTGTCATCCTTCCGAGGTCGGCAAATTGAGTACCAGTTCACTGGTAATTCCCTGTGTGTCGTAAAAAGGCGACAAACAGGGTTGGCGGCAGGAAGGGCATCCGGCCGTAAAACATTGCTTCAAAAAGGGGACCAAAAAAACAACAACAACCACGGTCCCCGAAAAATGCCGACCCCCGCTTTGCGGGGAAAAATGGCCTCTAAACGGTGGGTTTTTTTTTTAACCTATTTATTGAACTCAGTACAAAAAAACATTTAAAAAATATATATTTGAGTATATTTTAAAGACATAATGTAATGAGATTTCCTGAATCATTATTCGACATTGTACAGAATAAATTTATCATGTGGGGAAGACCTAATCCATTACTATATTTCAGAGCACCATATATCACGCTTAGTCATAAAGAAATAATTAGAGCACCTTATTAAAACTATACAAAAAACTATTTACCATTCTGTACTTTTCTACAAAACTATGACAAGAAGTGGTCTAACATTGCCTCTGTTAAGAGTTATACTTTCCCCAGCAAATAAATTTGGTCAGGGTGCCAGTGATAATTTGCCTACTGGAGACAAATTTTAACTTCTTGATGGAAGTCATAAAAACTTGCACACGAGGTGAGTAGGTTCTAAACACATGATTTTGACAGGTTGTGGCTCATATAAATCACTCGGTTCAGAGATAAATTTACACTTCCACAGCACCCAGTCCCAGAGGCACCACAGCAACCCCCAAAAAAATCACTGGACCTCCTCCATGTTTGACTGTAGGGAAGGTGTTCTTTTCTCTGAAGGCTTCATTTTGTTTTCTGTAAACATAGAGATGATGTGCTTCACCAAACAGCTCTAATTTGGTGTTATCTGAACACAGGACATTCTCCCAGAAGGATTTTGGCTTGTTCAGGTGTGTTTTGGCAAACTCCTGTCAGGATTTCTTATGTCTCTCTCTCAGCAGTGGGGTCCTCCTGGGTATCCTACCTTAGAACCACTTTTCATTGAGATGGCGACGGATGGTGCGAGTTGAAACTGTCGTAACTTGTGTCTGAAGGTCAGCTTGAATCTGTTTGGCAGTTGATTGAGTTGCTTTCTCCACCATTCGAACAATCCTTTGCTGCAATCTATGATCAAGTTTTCTATTGTGGCCACGTCCAGGGAGGTTGGCTACAGTGCCACGAGCCTCAAACTTCCCGATAACATTGCATACGGTGGACACAGGAACATCAAGGTCTCTGGCGATGGACTTGTAGCCTTGAGATTGTCCATGCTTGGCTACAATCTTGTGTCTGACCTCCTCAGACAATTCTATGGTTTTTTTCCTTTTGTCCATGCTCATTGCGGTACACACAGTGACACAAAACAGCAGAATGACTCATTTTCTCTATTCAAACTGGTTGAATGAGTGATTGTTATATTGCAGGAACCTGCAACTCACCACAGGTGAGTTCAATTCCAAAGTAAAGGAGAATCACCTGCTTGAAATCAAATGATTTCTAACAACTTCTAAAAGGTGCCAATAATATTGTCCGGGCCATTTTTAGGATTTCTGTGTGGAATAAGGTAATACTTAGTATTTTTTTCAGCTTTTTTTGTTTTGTTCCACTGCAAACAAAATAAATACATATATGTGGATACCAAAATATTTTTTAATTTTAACAATTTTCTGAAAGAAATGGTGCATTATTTGAAAAAAGTGCAAGGGTGCCAATATTTTTGGCCATGACTGTCAGACCAAAAACGATATATAGCATGATATTTAAAAAAAGTTGTGGACGAATTATGACAAAAGTAGGTGGATGGATGAGTTGGTTTGATGACAAGAACAAGGTGATTCAATTTTGCTTCAGGTCCGAATCCAGATCCGGCCTGTCAGTGGGATACAAAACATGAACTGTTCAGCCCGGCAGAGGTATGCACTCTACCGAGTGCCATTCTAGTTGACTAGTAGATAAGACTGTTGCTTCTCTGATGGGAATAGCAATGTTATAGATAGAGATATATTTACCGACACTACCGGTCAAAAGTTTTAGAACACCTCAATTTTTCCAGTTTTTATTGAAATTTAAACAATTCAAGACCAGTGAATAACCTGAAATGGTACAAAGGTAAGCAGTAAACTGCTCGAGGTTAAAAATAAAAGTGTGTGTTAAAGTGTGTTAGCAAAAGTGTGTTAGCAAAAACGGGAAAATAATGTAAATTGTAAATTTAAAACAATGTTATATTGTAAAAAGCAGACCTTCTTCAGGGAACAAGTAATGGGTTAACAACTTACAGCTGTTCTGCAGCAATCTTACTATAATTCACCAAATGTCCATCCGTCCGTCTTGTCTGTCCGTTCGAGGGTACCGCAAAAATAGCTGAACCGATCACAATGATATTTTGGGTGGGTAATCCTAGGACTTTGCAAAGAAATTGCAAAGAAAGCCAAGGTGTCAGTGAGTACAGTTTCCTACACCATCAAAAGGCACTTGGAAACTGGAGGAAACTCTGACAGGAAGAGGTCTGGCAGACCCAAAGCCACAACAGAATGGTCATCACGTAGGGTTTTTGTGCGCTGTCGAGTAGGCGAAAGGATGATTCCTCAGTGTGTGACACCAACTGTCAAACATGGAGGAGGAAGCGTGATGGTCTGGGGCTCTTTTGCTGGATCCAGAGACGGCGACTTGCACAGTGTGACTGGCACCCTGAACCAAAAGGGCTACCACAGCATTTTACATCGCCATGCAATACCCTCTGGTATACGCCTAGTTGGTCAGGGGTTCATCCTACGGCAAGATAATGGCCCTAAACACACCTCCAGGCTATGTCAAAACTACCTTCGAGGAAAAGAACAAGACGGTTGGCTTCAAATCATGGAATGGCCAGCACAGTCTCCAGACTTAAACCCCATCGAGCTGGTTTGGGATGAACTGGATAGAAGGGTGAAAGCAAAGCAACCTACAAGTGCAACACATTTGTGGAAACTTCTGCAACAGTGTTGGGTAGAACTTCCCGAGCAATATTTGATTTCCATTGTAGAAAGAATGCCACGAGTGTGTTCAGCGGTTATATCTGCAAAAGGTGGCTGCTTAGCTGAGTCAA
The DNA here is from genome assembly GCF_964187855.1 of Myxine glutinosa. Taxonomy (NCBI): domain Eukaryota; kingdom Metazoa; phylum Chordata; class Myxini; order Myxiniformes; family Myxinidae; genus Myxine; species Myxine glutinosa. The sequence goes on along the minus strand of NC_136261.1, from coordinate 267,070,553 downwards.
AAATTTAAATTAAATTTTGTTAAACAAAATGATTCTATGATTTCTTTTTTTATCTCCAATTGTTTATTTGTTCTATGCTTAATTTCAGAGTATATTGAGACATTAAACTGTGTAAATTTCAATAAAAACTGGAAAGATTGAGGTGTTCTAAAACTTTTGACCGGTAGTGTATGCTTCAAAGGTGATGTATACGGATCCGGATATCAAACAGTATCAGAAATACTGTTTGATAGGGTGATATATTACTGTTTATATATGAATGAAATGGAAATGTCGAAAGAAAAAGTATTGAATATAGCAAGCGTTTTAGTCTAATTGATATGAGAAATGGGATTGAATGAGACTCACCACTATTATAAGTGAAGACGAAGATGAAGGAAGAGTTTTTGTTTTAAACTGTAAATTGAAACTAACCCATCTATCTTAAGCTTACTCAACTATGTCATACTGTTTGCAGATTACCTAGCATCTGATTGTTAATGCTGCCGATTTTGTAGGGGGTACCGTTATTGCTTGATTCGGACAATTGTTGACGCACGGACACACGCTGAGACCGATCTCCTTTTATATTATGGATTTCTTTGTTTAGTTAGGCCTTGTGTTTGAATCCTTTCAACTATGTCTGGTGCTTTGGGTTTGGGTGTTGGTGTGTTATGTGTTAGGTTGTATCGTTGTCTGATGAGGTGTGCAGTTTATGCATGTACTTGGTGTTGTATTTTTTAATGAATGTTCTTTGGAATACATTTTGCAGCTGTGGTTGTGATGATTATATTGAACTTGCATCTGTGTGGGCTCCATCATACAGATACAATGACTGATTAATTAATTGTAAACACAGCACAATAAAACCTGTATATTGAAAGAGTTTGAGAATGAAGGCTTTACTGGGGAGGGGTAAATCAAATTTAGGCCGCCCTGCTATTGCAAATGTATACTGTAGTGGGCCCCGGGTTAGTTCCTATGTCTCCGGCTAGAAGGAGGAGAAAGTGGCAGACTGACAGAAGGAAGTCACTCAAAAAAGAGGAAAAAAAAGTTTGTTCTGGATATGAGATATATGTGAGTGTGTGACATGTGGTGATTCGAGTGTTTGTGTGTGAGTGGTCCGTGCGGATGATGAGAGGGAGTGGGTCGGTTCATGGGGACTGATCTGTGCTCTGCCCGTGACTGAGCTACCCTGACAAATCCGGGCAGCAGAGAAGATTAGGGAGGATTTGGTCCCTACTTGTGTTGGGGGATTGAAGAAAGAGGAGGAGAGGCATCCTTGCTATTTTCCGTTTTTTTACGGTTTCTCCATGCTGTGGGATTTTCTAAACACCGAAAACATATTCATGTCCTTGTGACTGGGTTGTGGGAGCTATTGTTGTCACAATTTAAAGATAATTGCTAACATGATTAATCTCCCTTCATGGTAAGTCTCAAGGTAGATGGGGGCTGTGACTGTGGAATGGATGTACCGATGCAGTGAATTTGATGGGATGCATCTTGTTGGGTTATTCAAAAACAAGAATAATACTCTGCTCATCGAGGAAGATGAATGACCAAGGTGTGGTGGTGTTGTTTTGAAAGAGTTGTTGTCTTCATGTAATATATTATACTGAAAGGAGAAGTCATGAGCGTGTGTGCACTGTGCATGTGTGTTCGTGTGTGTGGTTTGCAGCTCCTCCATAAGCTTTCAAAAAACAGCAATCCCCCTCTATCAAAAGGGCGTTTAATTCTAAAGGTTCCTGCTGTTGTGGAATTTAAAAAAATGGTACCACTGGAAAGCTAATAATTGATTTACTTGGAACAAAAATCAGTTTAATCAAAGGAATGCCTGTTTTAAAAACTCTTATTTCTGGAATTGAAGAAGAGGTGGAAATGGGAGCTTAACTTAGGGGTAACTATTTATATTCGTTTTGTTTGTGAACCTTGCATAACAGACCAGATGATAGCCATACGAAACGGCTGGGTCAAACGGAAGAGGTCCAGAGCTGATAACGTTCCACTGAGATGCGTTTTTCGGCACCATTGAGGTTTATCCATGCAGTTGTGCAATTACAAACCGTATGCCAACTCCTTTTGGAGAAAATTATAATTTTAGAACAATCTGCACTAAACAAAAAATTTGCACTCAATAAACAGTGCTTGGCGCCACCATATTTGTCTGAATGCAGAATCTCACACAGTTACTCTGCCATCAGTACATGGGACGACGTGAATATTTTTTCCAAGTACTGCTAAATGGAAGGTTTTTGAAAGTGCCAGAAAGGCAATTTGTGTTCTACAGTGTTCAAGTGTATAATTCAATTAAAATAAAATGAAGATTTTAAGGGTTATAGAAAAAAAGCTTTGTTGGACGTTTACTGCTGTTGATGTAGCGTCTTTTCCACCTCCTTATTTAACACATTACATTAGTTCTTCATGCCTGTTATTTGTGTCATTTATGACGTCCTTAAAAACTGTAAGTTTCATGTTTGGAATTATTTTCAATTTTGTTTGACTGCCAGACAGGTGGACAGACTACAGAAATTGCCTTACTCCTCTGTGCACATGCACGATTGGGATGAGGTTCCGTACAATTTGCCAAATTCAGAGTCAAAGTACTGCTAAACTGCAGGTTTTTGTTCCGATTCGTGTACCAGATATAACATTCAATTGAAATTAAGTTGTTCCTCGATCATGAACTGGCATTTGTAGACAGACAGACAGACATACAAAGTGAACCAATTTCTTGGCCCCTGCTTTACGCTTTGCGCATGCGGCGTAACAACAACCACGGCCACCACGACATCAGCCACAACAACAACTAGGTGTTGTAAATGATTCTTTTTTCACGTGTTTCACTTCATGTTACATCTTCATTGAGATTCACAGATAGACATGAAATATGTTTGTGAAGTACAACATCCTGTCTTTTGATTAAACTCGTCAGCGAAGCGATGGGAAGGCATGACTAGTGTACGTATGTAAAAATGTTACAGCTTTTGACCTCTGAACTACTTTCCCTTTATTTTGTATGTGCCTTGAATCTTTTTGCATACCCCATTGTCTTCCCAAACTTTTTTCCCCTGGTTCTTCATTGCAAACCCTCCTTTCCTTCCTTCTTTCTTATTTTAAAAAATCTTTATACCCCTAGCCACCTCCCCTGTGCACCACCATTCATACATTAAATGTCGATTGCTCAGTCATTTGGTTTCTCAGAATCGTCTGTTAATTTTGATAAGATTTGAAGAAGTGAAAGTTGCAGTTTGATTCACTTATTTGGTATTGTTTGAGTAAAGTGTTGCAAATAGTCCTTCAATAGAGTCTTACTGGCAGTGCTTCCACAGCTCGTGATGCCACAGTGCAACGCATTGAAATGATCATCCAGGAACAGTTCTCCTTGGAGATAAAGAACAAGGAGCATGAAGCCATGATCATCAACGAGGTGACGTGTTCGACAAAACCTGAGCCATACAGCCATATGAGATTTGATAGGGTATAGGGACAATCTAAGAAGTGGGCAACACGATCACATTATTCATTGTAATAATGTCCATAGAAATTCATCATGGATTTTGTTAATGGCTTCAGCTGGCTCACCAGTGATGTACGGTATCAGAAGGGTGTTTAATTATCATCAATGGTAATCAAGTTATCATGGGAAATGAAACTTTACCCTCTCACAAAGTGTAGGTGGCATAATGGGGAAATACAACTGAATCACAATTGTTGGAGCTTGGGAATACTGGTTTACCAGCTTGAATCTGAGAGGTTGGTATGGTGTCCATCATCTTGAGTATTGTGCCCTTGATCTTGAACATTTATTTATCCAAATCCGCTCTGAGTCTGGGAGGTCGACAGTAAAGTTACGATACTGGCCAAGTCATACCAAATGCTCTAAAATTGGTATGTGCTGCTTCCTTGCTTGCCACTTAGCATTTAAAGGTAGATCATTAACGAACCCCATTCATTGACATCTGTGGGTAGGTGGGAAGTTCTCCTAAATTGCTCACTAAGTGGGAGAGAAAAGTGGTTATAAAGATAGCGGTTCCGGTAGTGCCTGGGAAGTTGCATCCCTTCCCCCAAGCTCAGTGGTTTGTCTGAAGTCGAGTCTTGTGTTGTCGTGTGTGTGTGTTGTTGTGATTTGTTAACTCACCTGATCCGAAGAGAAAGGGCAGTGGACAGATAGCTCACAGAAGATAAAACATTTCTTCATCTCAATATTGCAGAAACTGTTTACCTCTGAAATATAAACCAATAACATGTCGATCAAGAACACTGGCAACATGCTAGATCTTACCATGAATCATTGCAGAAGAGTTGTACCACCACTTAACGGTATAAAAATGAAGCAAGAAAAACTGTTACAGCTTTTGACCTCTGAACTGAAAATATTTCATATTTGCGTATTTTTCCATTCGGTGCTCTCAGTCCACATATAAATAAACTGAAGTAACTAGAACGACACTTGGTAGAGTGCATACCACCCACCGCCAGGATGAACAGTTTATGGTTTCCATCCCACTGATAGGCCGGATCTGGATTCAGACCTGAACCGAAATCTAATCGGCTTGTTCTTGTCACCTGACCAACTCATCCACCAAGTTTAGTCATAACTCGTCCACAACTTTTTAAATATCATGTTAGATATCGCTTTATGCCCGATCTCTCAATGGTAAAGAATCACTTTAAAAAATTCTCTGATCTGGATTCAAATCTTTGCCATAATTGAATCAATTCTTCCTTGTCACACACCCAACATGTCCACTACGTTTTATCATAATCCATCCATAACATTTTGAGATATCCTGTTCACAGACAAACAAACAGTGGTGAAAACAGCAGAACACAAATACACAAAGGCATGATAATGTATGCAAAGTAATGCACTGGCACATTTGCAAAAACATCCAATTTCCCAGTTTCGAAAAAATCATAGAAGCACAACCAAGGGCAGTAATGTAAAACGAGGACATAGTGCTCACATATGAAAAGGAAAGTACGGCATTGTGAATTGTTGTGTCTGGCGTTGGCCTGAATAACACAGGAATTCAAAAACGGACCAAGTACCAGGATTTGAAAAATGAAGTTGAGAGAATTATTGTTATTATTGTCATCTAGTTACAATTACTTAAAATCTAAGCAGTTTTTTCATACAGAGGTGGAGGCTCATTGGTCAAAGGTATTTATGTGGTAGATTGTCATTGCTAAACAAATGTAATCCAAGTTGTATTCATGTCATTTTGATTGTTGTTTCAGAGGTTGGCAGAAGCGAGGCAGATGTTGGACAAGTTGCGGGCTTGCATCGTAGCTTCATACTATGCCAGTGCAGGACAGGTCTGGGCCAAACCTGACACCATAAATCACAGTCACACTGAATCTTGAACTGCATTCTTGACTATCTGTGTTCCTAACAGTTTTTGGATGGATACTCATCAGCCCTGGTGTTGGGCTAGCGGCTAGGGTGCCGGCTTAGGATCCTAGGATCCTGGGTTTGAATCCCGGTCGATCGCTGAATTAACGCCAGGGGGGTTGACTCAGCCTGTCATCCTTCCGAGGTCGGCTAATTGAGTACCAATTCACTGGTAATTCCCTGTTTGTCGTTAAAAGGCGGCAAAAAGGGTTGGCGTCAGGAAGGGCATCCGGCCGTAAAACATTGCTTCAAAAAGGGGACCAAAAAACAACAACAACCATGGTTCCCGAAAAAGGCCAACCCCCACTTTGCGGGGAAAAATGGCCTCTAAAGGTGGTTATTTACTCATCAGCCAGTGTTAAACCAGCTGACGTATTAGAGCAAGGCACAGATATATTTAGCACCAGACGCTGATAAGTTATAAAAATGTTAATCTGAACGTCAGCTTTTTCATTTAAATCCTTTATCTTGGTCAGGATATACTGCGTCAAGCTCAATTTACGATGTTAGGCTTCACTTCATCTCCTTCACCTTCTTCCCTTAGAATTCTGATCCATCGAAACGAAAACCAGACCCTGCTGCCCTTAATCATCCAGCTGTCCGCAAGTACCTGAAGCCTCCATCTTGTCCCAGCTCACGCCCAGCCTCACCCACTGTGGAGGCCGGACCAGAGAGGACAAAGGAGAAACATGCCAAGATAAGCAAGGGTGAAGAGAAGGATGAAGATGAAATGCAACCTTCTTCTGCGGAAAAGCTGTGCCTGGTGATTTTGTGTGCACCAGCCCATTAAAATAGATGATTGTCATAACTGGAAAATGGATATAAATTTCAACTATTTCGTGGAGTTACACCCGTTAAGGTAAGATATAAATGGAGAGAGCATCACTGGTGTATCTGTTGCACCAAGCTGAAATAGTGGAAGGCTCGGAAAAAGCAGTTCCTGGGCAAAGGTAATGCTAGGTGGTTTGCCATTGCCTTCCCAACGGGCATTCAGGGCAGAAATTTGGAACTTGGCCAATGAACCAGCAATAACTCGCTTATTCTTTGCGAAAGACACCGTGGAATCTTTAATGTCCACTAACGACAAGTACTGGTAAATGTATCCTTCACCTTAACGTCCCTCCGATGGACGGTGCACACATTGATGTATAACCCTACGTGCGAAACACCAGGTTCACCGTTTATAGCGGGGTCGTGATTCATGTACATTTACGGCTACAAGATCTGAAAGTAGTTTTACCAAAAAATTGCTACTTAGGATGTATTAATAAACTAAATGGAGTCAAAAACATGCTTTTCATTAACTTTACACTTATTTATGTGCAACCACAGAGGGTTTTGAAAGTGAAGATCTCATGTTGATCGATGAGACATAACAAGTCCACTGGAGGATGTGAGAACCTGAAGAGAAGCAAAGTGTCTTTGTGGTCGTGTGATCAAACGGGGTGGTTAGTTTCATTTAGTTACTTTAGTATTTCTGAGTCTGTGAAACTGGTTTTGTCCTGCAGGTCAATGTCACTGAACCCACTGGATCTGGTGTGGTTCCAGCTCCATTGCCCCCACCTGGGGAACCCAGCCGCCTTCACGTAAAGAAAACAATAGTCGTCGGCAACGTGTCCAAGTAGGTTATTTTCCCCTTGTTATAACTGTATTATACAAAGACCTTAGTTTGCTTAATGTCCCTTTTTTAGCTCACCTGGACTTTAGTCCGGCGAGCTTATGCGATCGAGCGGTGTCCGTAGGTAAGTTAGTGAGTAAGTGAGTGAGTGAGTCCATAAACACTTCAGTCATTATCGCTTGAACCAAACACGTGGTTTTGATGAAACTTGGCCACAAGCTTCATATCTGATGCCTAACGAAGGTTTATTGTCCGCATCAAAATCTGCGCTCAATAAGGGGGTATACGGTGGGGGGAGAAGGGTTGTCCCCCCAAAATAGGTATTTGCTCTCTTCTCAGAAACTGCACGCACAATTTCAATGAAACCTGACCACAACCATCATCACCCATGATGTACCAAAGTTTGTTCACGGCATGAAGAAAAACCGGGTCTCAAGGGATTCTGTGGGGGTGGAGGGAAGGGTGTTTGAGTCACTGTTGCTCCTGGTACAGGTGGGCTTCAGGACTCACCTTCCTATTTTTATTTTTATTTCCTGTTACTTTAATGTAGCCCAATTATTTTTGGTTTCATGAACTGAAACCTTTCTTTCTATCTCTTTGGCCTTTCGTTACTTGTACTTTCTCAACCACCACATAACTTGCATTTTCTCAGGTACTTGAACCTTCAGTATCATGAGCCTGGAGATGCCGCGACACACAAGTGGATGGTCTATGTCCGAGGCCCTCGTTCAGCTCCAAGCCTCGCTCCATTTGTGCGTTGTGTTTGGTTTTTCCTGCACCCCAGTTACCGACCTCATGACCTCGTAGAAATCAGGTGTGCTGCTAAATGAATCTGTTTTCCTGTTCTTATCATTATTATTCTGTAATTACAGGTTTTAATCCCATTCACCAGTTCCTCATTCGCCTTAGAAATGTTAAATACAATCACCCATTTTTGCACCCTCCCATGTATCTTCCTACCTTCCCATCACCTGCCATTATACGAATGACTGATCTTGCATCCCCTCTCCTACACACATTTTTTTTCCTTGTTTGTTTCCTTTCTTGATTATGTTTGTACATTTTTCCATGCCAGTGAGCCCCCATTCCACTTGACTCGTCGTGGCTGGGGTGAATTTCCCGTAAGAGTGCAGCTGCACTTCAAGGACCCTCGCAACAAACGTCTGGACATCATCCATCACTTAAAGGTGCCTTAACCAGCCTTTCCCAGCAATGCTTAAGGATTGATAAACTTGATGGGGCTGTTGTTGGATATCATTAGTCGGGATGTGACATGTCAGCAGAAACACGAAAAACCGCATTCCTTATTCATTTCATCGTATCCTTGTTATGTCCACATATGAAAGTTAGTTTCCTCAATTTAAGTACAGTATATCGTTACGTGTTTAATAATGGGAATCTCTTGTCAAGAGTTCATTCATACAGCGATAAGTGTTTTTGTGTCATGACATTTGTTGTCCAAGACGAGGGGTTTTAATTACGTGCCAATTGCTGTTAATAGTAAGCATTACAAAAATGGAACGGTGAGCACTGAAAACCGTCAAGATTTCCCTTTTCCCTACCTTTTGCTCCATTCCTCTTCCCCACTATAACCTTGGGGGTTTTCTTGCGTTCATGTAATTAAACTGCTTTACATGAACGCAAGAAATTGGCCCTGCTAATCGGATGGGCCGGTACGCATGCGCACTCAAGTCCTGGGTGTGGGTGCTGCGACAGGAGAAGATCTGCCAGGTCCTCAGCAAAATAGATAAGAACAATTGGAATGACGGCCGTGCCGGCAGTGGTATTTGGCAGCGGTAGCGGGAGAGTCAACCTTGTTGACAAAAATACCATATCAAGAAAGTTGACATGGAGATTAACAATAATCCATGGTGGTGGAAATGGCTTAACAAACAAAGAGACGAGACATATTTGGGTGGTGCGATCAACGAACTTCATTATCTTGCTTGGTTATTCCAAAGTTTGAATGAATGAATGAATGAATGAATGATCGTTTTAAGGCCAGTTATTCCAAAGTTTGTTCTAAATAAATAAACTACAGGAAGCATTTGAAGACCATGTGGTTTCAGCATAACGAGGAACTCTTGAGGATCAGGAAAACAGATTATGCACTGTCAGGTTGGCAATTACAGCTTTGTATAAACACTAATTTGGGAAGTTGTATGATCGAACCATTTATTCATTGAAAAAAACCCGACGATAAATTGTGAAACATTTCACAACTATTTGTATTGGGATTTCAGCTGTCGTAGCTTTAGGATATATTGTTGTGTTAGAGAGGTCCGTCCGTTAACACAGACCGCACTGAGCTGGAGGTCTAAGACCTCCATGGATGCTGAAACCATGCTAGCTAGCATTTACTGTGTTTTTCTATTTCCGATTCCCCAAGGATTGCCCAAATGAAAGCCAAAACTGGTGGTGTTCATGCGGAAAGGCAAAAAGCGGGAAGACACTTCTTATGATATTGGTCGTTTAAATTATATTAAATTATTATTAAATTATTATTGCTGGTGTTCGTCTTAAATGGGGTTTATTTACGATGAAATATGATATTCGGGTGATGAGGAAGAACAAGACAATTAATGAATAACAGAACAGATCTGACGGTCAACAGTCACAGATAGGAATGAAAGAAACATGATCTTGCAAAACAATGAGACTAAATACAGTGCATTCAGAAAGTATTCAGACCCCTACACTTTTTCACATTTTGTTATGTTGCAGCCTTATGCTGAAATCGTTTAAATTCATTTTTTCCCTCATCAATCTACACTTAATACCCCATAATGACAAAGAGAAAACAGGATTTTAGAAAGTTTTGCAAATTTATTAAAAAGAAAAAACTGAAATATCACATTGACATAAGTATTCAGACCCTTAACTCAGTACTTAGTTGAAGCACCTTTGGCAGCGATTACAGCCTCGAGTCTTCTTGGGTATGACGCGACAAGCTTTGCACACCTGGATTTGGGGATTTTCTGCCATTCTTCTCTGCAGATCCTCTCAAGCTCTGTCAGGTTGGATGGGGACCGTCGGTGGACAGCCATTTTCAGGTCTCTCCAGAGATGTTCGATTGGGTTCAAGTCAGATGAACCAGGCTCTGGCTGGGCCACTCAAGGACCTTCAGAGTTGTCCCTAAGCCACTCCTGCGTTGTCTTGGCTGTGTGCTTAGGGTCATTGTCCTGTTGGAAGGTGAACCTTTGGCCCAGTCTGAGGTCCTGAGCACTCTGTTTCAGGTTTTCATTGAGGATATCTCTGTACTTTGGTCCGTTCATTGTTCCCTCAACCCTGACCAGTCCCCCAGTTCCTGCTGCTGAAAAACACCCCCACAGCATTATGCTGCCACCACCATGCTTCACCTTTGGGATGGTATTGGGCAGTTGATGAGCGGTGCCTGGTTTCCTCCAGACATGACACTTAGAATTGAGGCCAAACAGTTCAATCTTGGTTTCATCAGACCACAGAATCTTGTTTCTCACAGTCTGAGAGTCCTTTAGGTGCTTTTTTGCAAACTCCAAGCAGGCTTTCATGTGTCTTTCACTGAGGAGAGGCTTCTGTCTGGCCACTCTGCCATAAAGCCCAGATCGCTGGAGTGTTGCAGTGATGGTTGTCCTTCGGGAGGTTTCTCCCATCTCCACACAGGATCTCTGGACCTCAGCCAGAGTGACCATCGGGTTCTTGGTCACCTCTCTTACCAAGGCCCTTCTCCCCCGATTGCTCAGATTGGCCGGGCGGCCAGCTCTCGGAAGAGTCCTGGTTGTTCCAAACTTCTTCCATTTACGAATTATGGAGGCCACTGTACTCTTGGGAACCTTCAATGCAGCAGAATTTTTTTTGTAGGCTTCCCCAGATCTGTGCCTCGACACAATCCTGTCTCTGAGCTCTGCAGGCAGTTCCTTCGACCTCATGGCTTGGTTTTTGCTCCGATATGCATTGTCAGCTGTGAGACCTTATATAGACAGGTGTGTGCCTTTCCAAGTCATGTCCAATCAATTGAATTTACCACAGGTGGACTCCAATCAAAGTGTAGAAACATCTCAAAGATGATCAAGAGAAATGGGAGGCACCTGAGCTAAATTTCAAGTGTTATAGCAAAGGGTCTCAATACTTATGTCAATGTGATATTTCAGTTTTTTCTTTTTAATAAACTTGCAAAACTTTCTAAAATCCTGTTTTCTCTCTGTCATTATGGGGTATTGAGTGTAGATTGATGAGGGAAAAAATGAATTTCAACGATTTCAGCATAAGGCTGCAACATAACAAAATGTGAAAAAGAGAAGGGGTCTGAATACTTTCTGAATGCACTGTATATCCCACTATGGCACCAAAATACGAGACTCAAACGACAAAGGGGAACAGAACAGGCGAGGACCCGTGCAGGCAAGAGCTAATTGTGGCTGCAGGATGATGATGGTACCAGGCTAGCGTGGGACGATGGTGATGTGTGGCTTGGGGCACGTTGCTGAAGACGAGGAATGGCGATGGCAAGCGAGGCGGCCAAGCTGGGAGAGAGATGCTGATGTCTGTCTCAAATGCCCAATTCCAACTGCTCTGGTAGTTTTCCACAGAGGCCCCGACCTTCTGCACGGCAGGTCCTTTCACCCTCCCTCAGTACACAGCTGGCCATTATTGGCTGCCACTTCTAGTGGGTGGTGCTATGTGCTCTCATGTCCCGGTCCTTTCCACGGCTTCACATTCGACTATACCGCCATGGCTTGCAGCTCGCGGGCCAAACAGTTTGTGATGGTGTCCATTATAAGCGTGAAGTGTTTTCTTTGTGCCTTTTTGCCCAAATCCTCCACCTGGCCTCGCATGTTACAGGAGGTTTTACACAGCAATGTTACCCAATTCAACTCGATAAAGGACAGTCACTGCCACGTTCGGTGCACGTTTTGCAATACTATTTACCTCTGGCAAATATCTAATACAAGGGTAAGTCTAACTTACTTGAACACACCTCGGCCAAGCTGAAGTCATAACCACTATCTATATGTGGATCAACACCCACCCCCCCCCCCCCCCTCGCCCCAAGCCCAACCCCCCTCACCCATCCCTACCCTTCGTCCATAAAACAATATATTAATTTCAATATACTCATTGATAGGAGAATATGAATTCTTAACCCCCTCAGTAGTTGGTATACCTGAGGTGCCTCACATCCAGTCATATTGTCAAGCCTACCCTATAACAACAAGACCAAAAGTCTAACAGCGGCGTAGCCGGGCTTGTAAAATATTATAAACCACAAACACATATTATTAGCTTTTCAAACAGTCGCTAATGCTGCTTATAACATTAAACAAAGAAATTTGGAGGAATCTTGACATCCATGAGGTAAGTCTTACTTACATAACTAAGCAAAGATCTACTGTAATCTATATACCCCACAAGGGTTGGAGGTGTGCTCATTTACCAAGCAACAGGCCAGTGCTTGCCAAGCCAGCCGTTCCTTAACGGTTTTGAATGGAGTGCTTGCTCGAATACTTAAACCAAATGGCGATCTCTCCACAAGAAACTTGGTCTCTTGATCTCTCCACAAAATTAACACACCCAATGTTCTTGAGAACCGACCATAGAATGAATGAATGAATGATCGTTTTAAGGCCATTTTCCCCGCTAGAGCGGGGGTTAGCCTTGCGGGCCCCATGACAATCATGGTTCCCTGTTTGAGGCAATGTTTTTTTTATGGCCGGATGCCCTTCCTGATGCCAACCCTTAGTCACTTCTTACGATGTGCAGGGATACAGTGTACCTATTCTAAACCGGGGTACACACCGGGATCATTCACCCCAGCAAGCTGGTACTCAAATTTGCCGACCTCGGAAGGATGACAGGCTGAGTCAACCCCCCTGGCGTTAATTCAGCGATCGGCCGGGATTCGAACCCAAGATCCTAGGATCCCAAGCCGGCACCCTAACCACTAAGCCAAACACCAGGGCAATGTTCTTGAGACCTGACCATAGATCGACTGTAATCTATATACATTATACCCCAAAGAGGAATGACCCTTTCTGCAGCTCCCGTAGTAAGCGGGTGTTGGCCAACTTGTAAATTCAAATGTCGGTCGGTGGAGCAGCCGTCGTAATGACATCATAAACGTAATGACGTAACAGACACAAAACTGCCGCTTCTTTAATATGTAAAACATGATATATTTTAACTTCCAGTACGTTTGCAGTCACTACGAAGGGATTAGTGTTATGATTAGTGTTACGGATTCGTCACTTCCGCCTTTGCTGTTGATTATTTACTTGTAGGAGTTTCAGGTAATATTGTTGAAAAGATTTTTGTGTGATATGAAGATGACTTTAGTAAAAGGTAAAAATAAATATTTATGGAGGAAAAGGAAAAACGCGGAAAAGAACTGGAAGGAGGAGGTGGAGTGGGTGAAGGAGGAGAAGGCAGAGGAGGAGGTGGAGGAGGTGGCCAGGAGAGAGATACAGCCGTGAATCACGTCGAGGCTGTGAGCGGACTTTTTTGATATTGGTTCGCGAATGAGTTGAGGTTTCCCATGAAAGGGATTGTCCGCGACATCATCATATTGTCGCGCGAATCCCTTGGTTAATACCAGGGCTTGCGGGTGACCGAACGGGCTTTAATGGAGGTGACGAACAATTCGGATTCGACTATAAAAGCACGGGAGGAAGAATGGAAGAGGAAGAAGCGGCAAGCGCGTACCTATAGATCCGACGGCAGCTCTTGATCCTGCAGGGAATTAACTCAAACGAACATAGGATTTTGGAATGGCAAATAAAATAATACAAGGGTTTATTTAAAATAAAGATCGGGACAGGGAAACGCGATGATAAATAAATGTCCTAAATCGGGACATCCTCACAACTCACTTCAGAAACGAGACAAAGGGAGAGTGAATAAAATAATAATTGTCCCGTCGTGTATTTGATATGGATGCGAGCTTATCTGGCTGTAGTGTCGGGTCAGTCAAGCTCAAAGCGCGTCATCTGACGCAGCTCCAGTGCTGGCGGGAACCGCCTTGTCCTCGGCGCGAACAACCTTCGCTCCGCGCTGCTAGGCCAGCGTACGCTGTCAGGTAGGCCACGCTCGCACGATCGCCCTCCACCGTCCTTCCAATGCCCAGCAAGCGAGAACAGGTTCAAAACGAAGGGACAGTCAAACGCACGATGCCAAGGGAAGAGAACGGGAAGTGAGAGAGAGCCAGGAACTAAAAGGGCCAGGGAAGCACGAGAAGGAGAAGGAGAAGGAGGGAAGAGAGAGAAAATGCCGCCAAGCTAGCAGTTTTATCACTCGTGGTGTGACGTCAGCTCTTTCTCTCTCCAACCAGCGCGGTGACCCTCGTCTTCCAGAATGTTCTCACCGCGCTGGTGTCCTCCCATTGGCCGAGTGCTTCCCGCCCCCCTTGTCATGCCATCCTCGTGGCCAACCACAAGTCCTTCTTTTCCCTCCAATCACGGGGCAGTTCTCTGTCCCTCCTATGGACCAATCACTCTTCCTCCCCTGCTCTGCCAATCGGCGCCCTGTGGTGTTGCTCGCCCCTATCCCTGGCCAATCAACAGTCCTCCTGGGCATGGCTCCCAGCCTTGCTCGATGTTCGTCGCCCATGGTGGTGTACTGCGCAGCCGCTTCCTGCTTGTCTTCCAAAGTCATTGTTGTAAGGGAGGGAATTTAATTACTGTTGTGCACTAAGGACCTATCTAAGTGTCTATGTGAGTGTGTTGCCATAATGGACACTGGGTTGGTGACAGAGGGAATGACAAACAAAGGAATTTTACCCATAATCCCTGCACTACTTAGCACACCCCGTCCCCTCATGGCAGGGACACCAATACAGCTTATACCGACATCCGGGCTAAACATAGAACTTATTACAGGTAGATTCCCTATCACGACAGTCGAGTACCTACCAATGCAGATCTATCTGGCTCTAGATATTCCTCTACCCAAATTCATAACAATATATTGCGAGTGCAATTACACCTGCATCAGGTTTTATCACCAAGTGTGAGTTATTGTTGGATGGAGCAAGCGCCTCCATTACAGGCCGATACGCCATTTTGTCCTCAAAGAAGAAGAGGCTGTCTGATTGGAGCATCTTGTTTTGTCGTTGGGATTTCTATATTGACCTCATCGTGTTGATTGCCGTTGGATTTTCTATAGGCTCAATTCCCATATCAACCTCTCACCTCATAACTCCTCATCCATAGTCGCGCCAATACCTGCCTATTGATTTGCCGTTCTGCATGACCTTAATCTACAACCAGCATGAGGATCCGTGCACAGACTTTGGGGAATGTTACATTCAACTCACGTTTGGCGTATCGTGAGTTCATTGCTTTGAGAGCATTGGGGAATGATGGTACCATCATATATATTGTTCATTTGATACAAGTGACATTTTCATTGTACCTTCTTTCATAGTGTTATTATTGTGTATGTGAGAGTTCTTTATACAATTACTTGTTTTGTTCTACAATTGCATTGGTGTGGTTTTACCATGGTTTATTAGAACACACAAAATAACAAATCTCTCTGCTGTGTTCCCGCTCCAGACTCTGAGGTGCACCGGAACCGGGGTTTGGGGAGATAATACGTAACAATTAGATTTACTATAATATTAACGTTACGTTATCATTATTTCGAAAATGATATTACTATAAAAAAAGCCGAGGCGAATTCCTTACTTCCTCGGTTATTAATATTAGTGCCGAACACCGCTCATTATTGATCATGATCCATACACCGCTTCAATCCATTAACTTTCCATTCACGACACTGGGATTAAAGTATTATGGTTATATTTACTATATTATTATTATTATTGTTACGAAAACGATACGACTGAAACGATACACTACTGTATTAAGAAACCTGGGCTTAATTTGCCCAAAGCGGTCCGAAGGTGAAGCATAACGCCGAAGGCCTATACGTACCGTACCTTATTGTTGGAAGAGACGTAATGACGATGCCTTCGATATTTCATGGTCATTTTAACAATTGGTTTATTTGTGTTTCACACTGAATGAAATACGTAAAGGTAGAGCATGGTGATTGTGATAAACGACAGGTTTGACGATATGTTCAGCCTGAACGGCATATAAATCAAAATGGCGGTGCGTGGAGAGTCAGCTGCAGCACCTCCGTAATGACATCAGACGTAATCACATCACCCTGTCATGTGACCAGATTCTCAGCTCTGATTGGTATACGTTTGAGGGGACATACATACTTACGGACAGACGGACAAACACTATTATAGATGCTCTGCCCAATGGGCTACGCCGTAAAAAGGGTATACTACTCCAGGGTTAAAAACATTGGAACCATAATTTCTGCCAAACACTTAATTGCACTATGAAGGTGCTGTGGTAAGGTTAGTTCATTATTGAATTGTCATGGTGGTAGGCTGTACTTGTATTTACTGTCAAAACAAAGGAGAATGAAGCAAAGGCAGCATAGATTCCAAACATTTTCCCAGGAGAGTATGCTCCTCTCCCCTCCATCCCCCAACACTTGTAACAGAGGTTAACCACCCTGTAGTTTGTGTTCTGGTACTTTCTGCATCGAATTATTTTCCTCGTTTTTCACAAAACCTCACTGACATCCTTGCATTCGGTAGACTTACAGGGTATTGTATTGTATTGTATTGTAGGTATTGTATAGTCTTTTGTGTGTACCAACAGAATTCCTTAATCCTTATATTTCACTCCCTGCCTCACAGCTGGATCGGACTTACACTGGTCTGCAGACACTGGGTGCAGAAACGGTATTCTCACATGTACACCTGCTGTGTTATCTGCCATGTTTGAATACCTTGCTTCAGATAATCCTTGTGTACTGTATCTGTTGAATGAAGTATGGGATTCTGTCCATCAGCCTTTGGATCGAGTTATTCTCTGATGTAATTATGTTTGCAAACTATCCCTGATATTACAACTTTAAAGTGGGATAAACATGCTTATAACTGGAGAAAATGAAATGCATCACAGATAAAAAATGTATTAGCTGAAAACCAAACTTTTAAAACTGTAATAAAGTGAAGCTTAATGTCTTGTCCATCTTCGAATGACAAGTACCAGGGATTGATGTTCAGCTGGCCGTACATTGATCTCTGCCAAACTTGAGTGATTCTCATTATTACGTTGGCGTTACACCTATAAGCCACCAATGGTTTGTCTCACAATTGAGTGTATGCTGTTTGAGATTTTGCCAATGACTAACTTATTTTTTTGGGTTATGACTCCATAATGGGCACTGAAAATAGCATGCTTCACTTATTGAGCAAATCATCTCCAATTTACGAAGAGTTGTTGACATCACAGCCATGGTTGTCATGATACAAACGTGGAATCTCTCTTTAAAATAATAGTGCCTCAAGTTATGGTGGGTCATATACAGTCACGTGAAAAAGTAAGTACACCCCATGTAAAGTTTTGACTTTTTCAACATATTTCAACATACAGCTATTTGATCTTCATTTCAACAATATTGATAGATAATGGTGATATAATATAACAAATATCATGAAACATTTACATTTTGTAGTCCATTGTATAATTTAAATAAACATAAATGCAAATTTCGCATGTGGAAAAAGTAAGTACACCCCGACATTTATCACAACTTCAAATACCTAAAATTAGAATCAGGTGCACCAGCTCACGTGCAAATGATTAGAACATCGTTGGAGAGGCTCTTGGAGGAACCTGTCTTATTTAAACCTCAGACATTTCGTTTGGTTTGCTCTTTGTTGTTGAAGTGTGCGGCGTCACCATGCCTAGATCAAAAGAGCTCTCTGAGGCCTTCAGAAAGAAGGTTATAGATGCCTACGAGTTTGGGAAGGGATTTCAAAAGATCTCCAAACAATTTGAAATCAATCATTTGACTGTCCGGAAGATCATCTACAAGTGGAGAAGATTCCAAACAACTGCCAACTTGTTCAGGCCAGGCCGCCCATGCAAGTTCAACCTGAGAGCAGACCGCAAGATGCTGAAAGAAGTCTCTAAGAACCCCAGAATGTCATCACGGGACCTACAGGTAGCTCTTGCCACTGTTGATGTCAAAGTGCATGAGTCTACCATTAGAAAGAGGCTGCACGAATTTGATCTACATGGGAGGTGTGCCAGGAGGAAACCTTTGCTGTCCAGAAAGAGCATCAGCGCAAGACTAAAGTTTGCCAATGAACACATAGGCAAAGACCAGCACTTCTGGAACAATGTGCTCTGGACAGAAGAGTCAAAGGTAGAGCTATTTGGCCACAGTACCAGAAGACATGTTTGGCGAAAACCAAAGACAGCATTTGACCACAAGAACCTGATACCAACTGTAAAGCATGGTGGTGGAAATATTATGGTTTGGGGCAGCTTTGCTGCATCAGGGCCTGGGCAGCTCACCATCATATAATCCACTATGAATTCTTCATTGTACCAGAGGGTGCTTGAGGATAATGTGAGGCCATCTGTCGGAGAGTTGAAGCTCAACCGAAGGTGGACCTTGCAACATGACAATGACCCTAAACATACCAGTAAATCCACCAAGGAATGGCTGAAAAGAAAGAAATGGAGGGTTCTGGAATGGACA
The DNA here is from genome assembly GCF_964187855.1 of Myxine glutinosa. NCBI lineage: Eukaryota > Metazoa > Chordata > Myxini > Myxiniformes > Myxinidae > Myxine > Myxine glutinosa. The sequence continues at coordinate 267,052,005 of NC_136261.1, read as the reverse complement.
AGTCAAAGCCCGGATCTAAATCCCATCGAGATATTGTGGGGGGATTTGAAACGAGCTGTGCATGTAAGAAACTCCTCAAACATCGCACAGCTGAAAGAATTCTGCATGGAGGAGTGGGCAAAAATTTCTCCCAGTCGATGTCAGAGACTGGTAGACAGTTATAAGAAACGCCTACTTGAGGTTGTTTCTGCCAAAGGGGGCAATACCACCTACTAGAGCCAAGGGTGGACTTACTTTTTCCACATGCGAAATTTGCATTTATGTTTATTTAAATTATACAATGGACTACAAAATGTAAATGTTTCATGATATTTGTTGTATTATATCACCTTTATCTATCAATATTGTTTAAATGAAGATCAAATAGCTGTATGTTGAAATATGTTGAAAAAGTCAAAACTTTACATGGGGTGTACTTACTTTTTCACGTGACTGTATATATATAGTGCATTCAGAAAGTATTCAGACCCTTTCACTTTTTTCACATTTTGTTATGTTGCAGCCTTATGCTGAAATCGTTTAAATTCATTTTTTCCCTCATCAATTTACACTCAATATCCCATAATGACAAAGAGAAAACAGGATTTTAGAAAGTTTTGCAAATTTATTAAAAAGAAAAAACTGAAATATCACATTTACATAAGTATTCAGACCCTTTGCTATGACACATGAAATTTAGCTCAGGTGCCTCCCATTTCTCTTGATCATCTTTGAGATGTTTCTACACCTTGATTGGAGTCCACCTGTGGTAAATTCAATTGATTGGACATGATTTGGAAAGGCACACACCTGTCTATATAAGGTCTCACAGATGACAATGCATATCAGAGCAAAAACCAAGCCATGAGGTCGAAGGATCTGCCTGCAGAGCTCAGAGACAGGATTGTGTCGAGGCACAGATCTGGGGAAGCCCACAAAAAAATCTCTGCTGCATTGAAGGTTCCCAATAGTGGGGCGGCTTAGCCCAAATATTCAAAAGAATTGTGCATTTTGTGATACAAGCACCAAATTTGGCACAAATGTACATTAATATGTTGCGAACATTTTCAGATATTGGGCCACTTGAAATTCCGTAATTTTTTTTTTCAAATTTCGTAATTTCAAATTTTTCGGGTGACACCGTCACAATTTCGGTCTTCGAGGCCGGCCGATAGGCAAAGTGTGACCGGAAGGGACGAGGTTCTCCTGACCACGTGGCCCTCGATCTGGGAAGCGAGAGGCGTTCCATTAGTGGACGCGCCCCTCACGCCCGACTTTTGGGCGGCCCCGGCAGGCCGTTTGTTTTGACGTTCCGTGACAGGCCCCGCACCCCCACCTCCGGGCCGACCGGAAGCTTGTGCTGAGTACATCATACCTGAACAACTCAGTGAGGCAGAACACAGCAGTGCACACCAGGGTGACCCCTTCAGTGCATAAACCAATTAACCTGTCCACTGCAGGGCATATAGAAATGAAGTTATTTTCTGCATATAATAATAATATAAGTTCAGTTCTATATAACAATTTCTGTTATCACCACTACCACTACAACTACCACTACTACAAGCTTTGTCTGGAATTTTGTGGACTAACAGACAAACAGACATACAGACAAGCTGGGATCAAAACATTACCTCCTTCCACCATTGAGTGTAGAGGTAAACATCATGGAAATTATATCATGCCCTAGATTTAATTCATGCTTACCCGTGTATTTGCTTCACTGGTTCACAAGGTCTTTTGCATACATGTAATTCAGACTCTCGTCTTCATTGCTGACCACACAATGTTCGCAACATATTAATGTACATTTGTGCCAAATTTGGTGCTTGTATCACAAAATGCACAATTCTTTTGAATATTTGGGCTAAGCCGCCCCACTATATCGGCCGGCCTCGAAGACCGAAATTGTGACGGTGTCACCCGAAAAATTTGAAATTACGAAATTTGAAAAAATTTGAAAAAAAAAATTACGGAATTTCAAGTGGCCCAATATCTGAAAATGTTCGCAACATATTAATGTACATTTGTGCCAAATTTGGTGCTTGTATCACAAAATGCACAACAGGTTTGCTATGCTGCTACACTACAAGAGCACAGTGGCCTCCATAATTCTTAAATGGAAGAAGTTTGGAACAACCAGGACTCTTCCGAGAGCTGGCCGCCCGCCCAAACTGAGCAATCGGGGGAGAAGGGCCTTGGTAATAGAGGTGACCAAGAACCCGATGGTCACTCTGGCTGAGCTCCAGAGATCCTGTGTGGAGATGGGAGAAACTCCCAGAAGGACAACCATCACTGCAACACTTCACCGATCTGGGCTTTAAGGCAGAGTGGCCAGACGGAAGCCTCTCCTTCGTGAAAGACACATGAAAGCCCGCTTGGAGTTTGCAAAAAAGCACCTAAAGGACTCTCAGACTGTGAGAAACAAGATTCTGTGGATTTTTTTTACAAATCTTTTTTAGAAATCTTTATAAAATAATTAAAAATGAACAGCTGAAATGTCCCAACCAAACCTGGCAAAAATATGAATTGTGATATAAAGATGAACTGCTTCGATTTTAGATTCAAAAGGTCAAATCACATCGAGTCAGAAATAATAACAGATTTTCAACCATGGTCATATGACTTTAGTTGAAAATCTTTGTTACCAATATAACTTGTGAAACACAGATAGGATTTCAACCAAACTGGGCAGAAGTGTGGACTGCGATGCAAAGATGAACTGATTTATTTTTGAGTTCAACAGGTCAACAAAGGGCATGTGCCCTTTGAAAATCATTTTTCAGATCATAACTTGAGTTATAAGCATCTGATGTGTTCTCTTCTACTTATCTCCCATCTCCCTTCTCTCTCTCTCTCTCTCTCTCTCTCTCTCTCTCTCTCCCTCCCTCTCTCCCTCTCTCCCTCTCTCCCTCTCTCCCTCTCTCCTTCTCTCCCTCTCTCCCTCTCTCCCTCTCTCCCTCTCTCCCTCTCCCGTGATATTGAATTTTTCATGTGACCTTTAATTGAGTTCAAACTAGGAGTGACTTGACGTCTATCGCAGGCAGAGGCATATATGTACTTTTTGAAGTGAGGAGGAGGAGTAAGATGCAGTTCAGGAAGCTGAAAAGCCAACAGTTGGGAGAAAAAAAGTGGAACATTACAGCATAGACAGAATTTGCATACTGACTAGCTGAGGCCCGAACGAGTGAGCATGACTCTCATAAGGACAGATATTTGATAATACACCGTAATAAAGTTCGGTTATGTATGGAAAATTGGATGAAAACACAAACAGCAATACAGGGACAACGAGAACGCCACTCAGTAGAGTGCATACTCCCGGCGTGGGTCTAGTTGGAATAGTACGATTTCACAAAAGTTTGAGGGAGTAGTTTAGTGGCAACACAAGACAAGACAACACGAGACAGACACTGCACAGATATATATTTAGAATATATAGAAGATAATGTTAAAAAAAAAACAAGGCAATTTCACTTACATTTTCGGATTCAGCGTTCAATTCTATATAAGTGAGTGTATTTTGAGGCATGTGTGACTTCAAATAAAATTGCAAGCCAGGAAAAACGTTTGTTTCATTCTTTAGGGATACAACATGTAAAACTGGCCCAAACGTCAAAACAAAACTCACTCATTTTAAGACGTACAAGCTAATGCGACCACTCATTCTTCTGGGAAGAATCCCGTGCACATGTTGGTCACACTTATAAGTCACCTAAGTCTTTATAAGTTCATCAAATACTGACACCGCGATTGACATTCGCTGAGGTAAATGTTGATATCTCTTCTGAGGTAAAAATAAATAAATAAATAAAACAGTTTTAAAGCATTATACGTATCAAACGATACATGTTATGAAACGGTGAAACCTAATACACACTTTGGTGGTTTTAAAATGACAGAATATGTCTTTATTAGAAAAAAAAATGAACATTGAAGACAACGCTGCTAAAAAATACACCGCTCTAACGCATAACCACGAGTTTAAACTAAATTTACAACAAATATGAAAACTATTTTCATATCACAATGTTAAATATAGAATATATAGAAGATAATGTTAAAAACAAATGAGCCCTATCTTCCAATGGTAAAAAATCCTTCAAAAAATTCCTGGATCCGGAATAATATCCTGAGCTTCACCAAAAACTAATCAATTCTTCCTTATCCCAAGGGCAATCATCCCACCAACTTTCATCCAAATCCGTTCAGAACTTTTCCAGATATCTTGTTCACAAACACACACACACGGACGGACACAATCGAATGCATTACTCCCTGGTGGGAGTAAAAATATATAACAAAAACACACAACGGATGTGGTCCAGAAAAAATAGCTTAACCGGAACCCTCCTCGGGGAAAAAAAAATCCTTCTTTATAACCAGAACCCTCCTCGGAAAATAATTTCTCTTTATAACCGGAACGCACCTCTTTATCTTAATCTTCCTCTTGCTCCTCCTCTGCTCACTCTTATTCCTTTTACCTTTGCTCCCCTGCCTTTCCCCTTTATTCCTCTGCCTCCTTCATCTACCTCTTTCATTCGTCTTCTACATCGAATTGCATTGTGTGCACTCCAGTCTCAATTAGGTCAGCTGGAGTCACTCCCATCACTTTTGATGAAGTGGTTGTTTTTTTAAATTAACAGCTGCATTGCTTGTGATTGTTTTTATTGTTGTTGTGCGTGCATAGGTGGTGGAAGTGGAGTTAGATTGTCGGTCCCTTTCAGATGATCCACAGACTGCCAATCATCCGCTGCCTATCTTGAATACCTCTTGTCCAGCCAGCCCCCCAAGTTTGCCCCCACCTCCGCCTCCCCGTCCTCCAGTACTCCAGCCTTCTGGCTCACTATCCTCCAGTAATACAGGGACGCCTCAGCCTCCTGGCAACCCTGCAACCCCGAAAGCCACGGAGACCCCTCAGCCCCCTGGCACTCCACAACCATCCCGCTCAGACACACCAAGTTATAGCAGCCTGTCTGGGTCGCTGGAAAGTGCAAGTTTTGACTTTGGTGTGCCGTACATTATCAGCATGACTATATGCCCTTCATTTCTATATTTGTTTGCATTCAGCAAATTATCTATAAATGTAGATTTTTGCTGAAGCAGGTTTTTTTTTTTTAATTTAGGTTCTCTGTGTTGTTGTTATTTCCTCCCTCATATTTTTCTTCCCAAAGACAAGCCAGACATTAAGGATGAGGAGGTCACTGGAATGCATGGAAGTGGACTATCGCCCCATTTTGTCTCCGAGTCCCCACCACCCCCACAGACACCTCCTCTCCAATACCCAGTGCCAAGCAACCCCACTGGCCCACAACCACCGACTGCCCCTCGTGCCTTTGCCCCTCATTTCAATTCAGCCTTTCAACCTCTCACTGTCAGCTGCAAGATACTACCATCAGGGGGTGCTGGGATTAGCGGTGTTGGATCTGGGGGGTCCGCATTGCCCACAACAGGAACTGCCACATCAGGAGTGAGAATTATCGGACGCTCAACTCCACAGCCACCACCGGAGTCCCCAAGTCGTTCTTTTACTCCTCTCACTGTCAGCTGCAAAATAGTATCAGGTATGGTATTTTGTTTAGGTCTTGCCTCGTCTTTGTTGTACCACAATGTCCATAATTTTTCCATGATGTCGGTGTAGATATAGCCCTACAGAGCTTCTGGTCAATGATGACCCCAAGGGTGTTTTATAGACGAGTCGTGGATGATGAGACCTCTCTTCCAGCTAGGATCTCCCATTGTACAGAAGATTATTAAACACAAATATAATCGTAGATTGTCTGACTAACCATGAATGTTATGAATGTCTTCCAACTGGCCACGTGTTGTTTCACTGTCATTTAAATCAGAGTTGCAAATAGTTATAAGCACTGACATCATCGATGCAAGCCTAGTTCCTAATGTTGTGGTAAAGGAAAAGTGCTTTGTCAAAGGACAATGAACACGGAAGGTTCATAGCGAATCTCATGTCTGTGCATCATACTGATCGTCCCTTAAAAACAACATCAGATATTTACAGTGCATTCAGAAAGTATTCGGACCCCTCACTTTTTTCACCTTTTGTTATGTTGCAGCCTTATGCTGAAATCGTTCAAATTCATTTTTTCCCTCATCAATCTACACTCAATACCCCATAATGACAAAGAGAAAACAGGATTTTAGAAAGTTTTGCAAATTTATTAAAAAGAAAAAACTGAAATATCACATTTACATAAGTATTGAGACCCTTTGCTATGACACTTGAAATTTAGCTCAGGTGCCTTCCCATTTCTCTTGATCATCTTTGAGATGTTTCTACACCTTGATTGGAGTCCACCTGTGGTAAATTCAATTGATTGGACATGATTTGGAAAGGCACACACCTGTCTATATAAGGTCTCTCAGGTGACAATGCATATCAGAGCAAAAACCAAGCCATGAGGTCGAAGGAACTGCCTGCAGACACATAAAAGCCCACAGAATCTTGTTTCTCACAGTCTGAGAGTCCTTTAGGTGTTTTTTTGCAAACTCCAAGCGGGCTTTCATGTGTCTTTCACCGAGGAGAGGCGTCCGTCTGGCCACTCTGCCATAAAGCCCAGATCGGTGGAGTGTTGCAGTGATGGTTGTCCTTCTGGAGGTTTCTCCCATCTCCACACAGGATCTCTGGAGCTCAGCCAGAGTGACCATCGGGTTCTTGGCCACATCTCTTACCAAGGCCCTTCTCCCCCGATTGCTCAGTTTGGCCGGACGGCCAGCTCTAGGAAGAGTCCTGGTTGTTCCAAACTTCTTCCATTTAAGAATTATGGAGGCCCTTGTGCTCTTGGGAACCTTCAATGCAGTAGAGAATTTTTTTGTAGCTTTCTCCAGATCTGTGCCTCGACACAATCCTGTCTCTGAGCTCTGCAGGCTCAGACCTGCCTCTGAGCTCTGCAGGTGGCGGAGGTAAATCTTCGACCAAATGGCTTGGTTTTTGCTCTGATATGCATTGTCACCTATAGTCCGCTTCCGGTCCCTCGAGCGACGGGGCTTGCTTTGATCTCTCCACGGCATCAAAGTTTGAGTGTTTTCCCGTTCGTTTCTTTGTCAAATTTCCGCTGCGTATTTTGTTGTGTATGTGTTATTGTGTGTTTCTATTTGGTTTTGGTTTTGTAGTTGTTGCAAATTTGTGTGTAATTAGTCGTTTCTTTGTCCGCGCCTCGTGCGGCCTGGTGTCTCGTGCGGCCTCCTCGTCTCGACTTGTGCCCCGCCCCCTATATTCTCGTTTGTTCTTTCACCTCTGCTCCTGCTTTCTCAAATCCACGTTCTCACTTAGAGACTTTTCCCAGATTGTTTTCATGGTTTTGTTTAAATATTTATTTAAATATGTTTAAACCGCATCATGTGGATGGACAAAAGGACCACCAAGGCACTCGGAAACATGGTGGTGGGATGATGAAGTTGGAAAGAGGATTGACGAGAAGAGGAAGAAGTTCAAGGAGTGGCAGAAGGCGAAGGGTACGGGAGCAGAAACAGCAGAGCATGAAAGTTATAAGGCAGCCAGGAAGGCTGCAAAGAAAGAGGTAGCAAAGGCGCAGGAGACATGGAGGAAAATGTTCGGAGAACGCTTGGATTCGGAAGAGGGTCAGAGAGCGGTATTCAGGATTGCAAAGCAGATAGCGAAAGAGAGATGTGATGTGATGGGGGTGAGCTGCTTGAAGGATGAAGTGGGACAAATCGTTGTCGACCCAGATGGAATTAAAGGAAGATGGAAAAGATATATGGAAATGCTGTTGAATACAGAGAATGAATGGGATGGCAACATAGAGAGTAACCCAGTTTTAGGACCGGCAGAGAAGATAACTGAGAAGGAAGTTGAGGAAGCGATAAAAGCAATGAAGGGTAGAAAAGCGGGAGGGCCGACGGGAGTTGTGGGAGATATGTTGAAGGCAGCAGGAAGTTGGGGTGTGAAGAGAATGACAGAGATCTGTAATCTGGTGGTGAAAGAAGGCCGCATTCCAGTGGATTGGGAACTGAGTACCGTCGTCCCTCTATACAAGGGGAAAGGTGACCCTCTGGAGTGTGGCTCGTACCGAGCGATAAAGTTATTGGAGCATGGAATGAAGGTATTGGAAAGGTTGTTGGAGAGGAGGATAAGGAAGAAAGTGAAGATCGACGAAATGCAGTTTGGATTTATGCCAGGAAGAGGCACGACAGACGCGCTTTTCATTGTGAGGCAGTTGCAGGAGAAGTACATGGAGAAGAGGAAGAAGTTGTTTCTTGGGTTTGTTGATCTGGAGAAAGCATTCGATCGGGTTCCACGCAAAGTATTGACATGGGCATTGAGGAAGTTAGGAGTGGAGGAATGGTTGATCAGAGTAGTGATGGCAATGTACAAAAGAGCGCGCACAGCTGTAAGGACGAAGGACGGGAACAGTGGTGAGTTTGATGTGAAGGTGGGAGTGCATCAGGGGTCGGTACTAAGTCCACTACTATTTGTAGCTGTGATGGAGGTGCTGGCTCAGAACGTAAAGGAGGGTTTACCGTGGGAGTTGTTGTATGCAGATGATCTGGTGTTGATTGCGGAAAGTATGGATGGACTGAAGGAAAAGATGAACACGTGGAAGGAATGTATGGAGACAAAAGGTCTGAAGGTGAATATCGGAAAGACGAAGGTGATGGCAAGTGGTAAAGCATGTGGTGAGGTGGAAAGAACTGGGAAGTGGCCCTGTGCTGTGTGTAGGAAGGGTGTCGGAGTGAACTCCATTCAGTGTACAATGTGCGCTGAGTGGGTTCATCAAAAATGTAGTGGTCTGAGAGGGTCATTAACCAGTGTGGCAGCTACATTCAAATGTAAGGTGTGCACAGAGGGAGCTGCAGATGGAGGAAATGTTGAGTTGGATCTTGGAGACGGTGTGAAGCTGGAAGGTGTGAAAACATTTTGCTACCTCGGAGACATGCTGAATGGAGAAGGTGGATCAGACTCGGCAACGGTTGCTCGAGTGAGATGTGCATGGAAGAAGTTTCGGGAATTGAGTGGCGTGCTGATGATGAGGGGAGTGTCGTTGAAGCTGAAGGGAAAGGTGTATGCTGCATGTGTGAGAAGTGTTATGATTTATGGGAGCGAGACATGGGTAATGAACGTAGAGCAACAACGAAGGTTGGAAAGGGTGGAAATGCGAATGGTTCGACGGATGTGCGGAGTATCGTTGAGAGAGAGGAAGACAAATGATGAATTGCGAAAGATGATGGGAATAGAGCCTGTGATTGATGCTGTGAGAGGAACAGGTTGAGATGGTTTGGTCATGTGTTGAGGAAGGGTGAAAGTGACTGGTTGAGAAGAGTGATGGAAATGAATATAGAAGGAAGTAGAAGACGGGGAAGACCGAGAAAGACTTGGCTAAAGATGGTGGAAGAAGAAATGCGGGCAAGGGGGTTAACAAGGAGAGATGCAGAAAATAGGGCAAAATGGAGAAGATTGTCATGGGGACCGCAAGGCTAACCCCCGCTCTCGCAGGGAAAATGGCCTTTTAAAATGCATGTTGTTTGTTTTGTTTGTATGCATTGTCACCTGTGAGACCTTATATAGACAGGTGTGTGCCTTTCCAAATCATGTCCAATCAATTGAATTTACCACAGGTGGACTCCATTCAAGGTGTAGAAACATCTCAAAGATGATCAAGAGAAATGGGAGGCACCTGAGATAAATTTCAAGTGTCATAGCAAAGGGTATGAATACTTATGTAAATGTGATATTTCAGTTTTTTCTTTTTAATAAATTCGCAAAACTTTCTAAAATCCTGTTTTCTCTTTGTCATTATGGGGTATTGAGTGTAGATTGATGAGGGAAAAAATGAATTTGAACGATTTCAGCATAAGGCTGCAACATAACAAAATGTGAAAAAAGTGGAGGGGGCTGAATACTTTCTGAATGCACTGTATCTGCATCAGGTTTGAATCAATCCCAGCCAGTGGAAGCTTTGCTCCTTGACTTTGTTTTTCTCTGCAGTGTGTAAGTCACATGAATAAGCTGCAGCTTGTTGATGTATATTATAGAACCTCTTCATGCATTGCACGCAGGAAAATACATCAATTGAGTTACAAGGACATAAATTAAATAGACATTGGACAAATCAACATCGTAGATAGGATTTGAATCTGGCTCTGGGATCCCAACACCATGAGCCATATGTTCAGACGGTAGCAATAAACAGGCCATGCAAAATCTCTTTACTTTTACTCTTCCAGGATTTCTTAGAGTCATGCCATTGACCTGTCGACTCTTCGAATCTGCATCATTTTTGAGGCTATCTTATTCCATGTACTACCAAGATGGTGGAAAATTTAATTTCTCCTTCTTTCATAGGTTCCATGAATGAATCCTCCCAGACTCCTTTTCACATTCTCACCCAGCTCACCTATCCTCCAGATTTACTTCTGCTTCCACCACTCTCACAGCTACTCACAGTTCCACATTTTTACACTTTGCTGATATCCCTACAAAATTATTAAAATTTCAGTAAGTATATAATAGTACCTGAAACTGTTATTTTGAATGTTCTATTTATTTATCATTGGTCTGATATTTTCCAGGATCTCCTGTGTCCACTCCAAGGGCATCCCCCTTGCCACGAACCCCCAGCCAGTCACCCATCGCTGGAAAGATGAGTCCCGGGCTCATGTCTGTGGGCTCTTCTTATGTTATGGGTTCCTCTGGTGAGTGAAATCAATGTGATTTATACATGAGAAACTATAGGCAAAGATAAATTGCCCGAAGTTAAAGGAAGCAACTTCATTTACTTTATTGCTATCTTATCTTCCACAGCAGGAAGCCCCAAAATCAAGATTACAGAAAAAGTTTCCAAGGTTTCGCAGCCCATTGCAAAGGTTATTGTCATTATTGATTTATTTGCAACACATCTCCTTTCATTTAGGTTGGCGTTTTCATATCTGTCTGTGCATTTTTTGTCCCCCGTCGCACCGCGGAGCGAAAGGGGGACTATGGTTTTCCCCTCCGTCCGTGTGTGCGTGCGTGCGGACGTGCGTCCGTACGTGCGTGCGTAAGCGAATGACCAAATTCTAATTTGGTGTGTGGGTGCAACTAGGCATAAGGAAGAACGCTGTTGAAAATTGGGTCGCCACGTCAAAATCCAAGATGGCCGCCGCCATGTATGTCTGAACCTTGTGAGCGGAATATCTTGAAACATAAGCGAAGTACCAACTTCTAATCTGGTGTGTGGGTGTATCTAGGCATAAGGAAGAAAGCTATTAAAAATTGGGTCGCCACGTCAAAATCCAAGATGGCCGCCTTGCGTCTTCCACTTTGTCAACTCGCATCACTTCACCGACGGGGGGCCTAGGCGTAACGCTTGTATGCCTTTGCTTGAAGCATTTCTCGAGGCAAGTTAGGACAGTAATAATTCAGGGGTCCTTTAGTCAAAGGATAGTTAATGCATGGAATGGTCTCAGGATGGTTCCATATACAGGGTGTTCAAAAATGGATATACCAAAAAGAACGTTGAATAGTTTTATTGTGATTTGAGATACAGACATAAATTTGATATGAATACATGAATTAGACTTGAAAGTTTTAGTTTAATTTATTAGCCCGTCCCCTGCACAGCGGGAATTTAATTTACTATTTGAGCTTTGTCATCAGAATTTCAACAAAGCTTTATTATGAGAATATGGTCAAAAGGTCGACAAATTAATAATCCGGTTAAAAGGTCAACGTCACATAAATTGGTCAAATTTTATCCAATCGACCTGAAATTTTAAGAACCTGCATATTGGGTCACTGAGTTGGTTCACCAATAGAACGTTAGAAGCCGATTGTTTTGAGGTCAAATGGTCAAGGTCACAAAATCGTCAATTTTCATCGTAATCCACTGGCTGAGGGGGTCCCCGTGTGCATGAGATGTGCCCTATGTTACTCTTCATAATATTGAAGTAGACCATGAGACATATCAAAAAAGTTTGGGTAGACTTTTGGTAACCCGGCAGTAACCGAGGAAATGACGTCATTAGCCACGCCCTTTGCCGCTCTATTGATACCAAAATTTAGGGGTAGGGGAAACATAAATCGCAATAACTTTGGAAGTATAAATCACAGAACTACAAAATACCCATTAAAATGTTTGTATTTAAGTACTCTATTCATTACAATAATCATTATGCAAATTAATATGTTAATGAGGTCACCAGAGGTCAAAAGGTCACAAAACTCTCCCCCCCCCCCCCCCCCCCCTTCCCACACCTCCTGCCCCCAAGCCCTCTCCCTCCCACACTTCTCCCTGCTCTCAAATGTTGTGGTTGTGTGCTTCCCCTTCTCTCCCCATCTTGTCTTCCACTCCCTCTTTTTGTATATTTTGTTTGTCTGGTTGATTTGTTTGTGAAATAAATGTTAGCTCTTTCACAAGCCTCGATTCAGTATACAAAAAAAAAAAAAAAAAAAAAAACCCGGGTACAAGTGAAAATTTCACACTGCTCCAAAAAAATATCCACCAAGTTATGGATTTACTCACTTTTACATTTATGATTCATGAAACTTTTAGAATAGATGCTACCTATTATTTTGATATGCATTTGGGGCCTTTTAATGCCTAAGTTTATTACATAATATCAATTGAAAAATGTCATTAATTTAAAAGGTGGAATTTTTTCAAGTCCTTAGGCATACAAAGTATGCTGTCATGCTGGGACCATTTGTTAGCAATATGAAGGTGCATATGAACAGTTTTTGTTATCAAGAATTCTCCTATGCTCTTTAGCTTTAACCCTTATTGCTCTGTAAGTAGGAGGCCCAAGGTCAAAGGTCAACTTTAATCGAATTCCGTTGCCAGCGCATGTCAAGCGGCATGCATCCTTTGAGAAAGATCACATTGTTTAATCTTGAAGTTTTTGTTTTAATCAAGGCAAGTGACTTTGTCTTTGCAGCTTTTGATTCCACAAATTACCTGAAATGGTGGTCATTGTATTTGGAGGACATGCACAACCTACCTGACACGGCACCAGAAGTCTATGAGGCATTCCGGGCAGGTAAATTTGTGGTGAAGCGAACCCCTGGAAAATTCAATGCGGTCGGCGCTGATATGGCATTGGAACAGACGATTAATAGATCACAAAAGAGTGCCTCTTGTATCATCGGCAACACAAGAAAGAAGAAATTTGTGGCAATGTGGGAGCTTATCTATCATGAAATGCTGGCCATAACCAACCTACACAGGGAATTAAGTGGGGTGAATACCAGTCTATCAGAGGAAGGTACGATCAGCAAAGCTGAAATAGCTACAGGTGAACAGAAAGTCCAAGCAATCCTTGCGACAATAGAAAGGAATGAAAACCCATTTCAGCTGGTTCCTGATCAAGTAGAACTTCACAATATTCTCACCCAGGAAGTTATGTCTCATGATATTAGAAGCCAGTTACTTTCAGTAATGGAAATTGGGACCAGAGCATATGAAACACTGAGAACAGAGCGATTTGTAGAACAATCAGTTAGGTTCTCCTCAGCTATTCATCGAACAAACTTGAAGACATTTCTCAGCATACATAAGCCAGAAAAAGATATCAAAGGAAAATCCGCTGGAAAACAGAAGGAAGAAGCCCAAATGAAACGATCAATTGAGGTTACCCGTGCCCGTGGAAGGACAATGGAAGAGTTATTGCAGTATGATGTCTCCCCTACATCATATTTGTTTGATAAGGAAGGACAGATGACCAAACCACTAAAAAGTGCACTTGTCCAGGAACTGGAGACCAAACTCACCAAAGATGATGAGAGAACTCCAGTCAAGGACAGTGCATTACAGTCCACATGTTTAGTTGATGTGATGGCCAACATCAGAAAGATAAAAATAAAAGATCTGCAGACATTTGGAGATTTCTGTGATAATTTTCTGAACTATGTCGCTGCAGTTGGTCAGGGGGATGACAGGTTGGATTTGGTCTTTGATTCCTACGTCGAGGGGTCCATAAAAGATTCCGAGAGAAGGCGCCGTTCAGTTAAAGCGGCAATTGAAATGAACATTATCAATTACGACACACCATTACCTGTAGAAATGGACAGATTTTGGGCATCAAGCAATAATAAATTTAAACTCCAGATGCTTCTTCACTCACAAGCCATAAAGCGCGGAAAAGAAAGACCTTCCACAGTCAACGTTGTGGCAAGTTCTTTTTCAGGTGTATCTGGTGCAGCTACATGCCAGTCTGTCAAAGATGGCTGTTCAACAGAAATGCCAGACCTCAGTCCCGATGTAGAAGAGGCAGATGCTCGTATCATTCCACATGCGATGCATGCAGTCAAAAGTGGAACTGAACGTATTATCGTATTGTCTGGTGATACAGAGGTGTTTGTACTGCTTATGCACTACTGGAATATTCTTCATTACAATGGCCTAAGCGAACTTTGGCTAAGGGCTGGTGTTGGAGATTCAACGAGATACATTCCAGTTCACACATTAGCACCAAAGGGTGGAGAAGAACTTTGCTATGCGCTACCACTTGTTCATACCCTGACTGGCTGTGACTACACAAGCAAGGTGGGAACAAAACATGCAGCCTTGAATAATGCTAGTCCATCTGAGTATCTGAAAGACTTTGATTCTGGAACAAGTTGTACCGACAGTTTCATGGCGTCCTGTGAGGCATACCTGGTACAAGTTATAAAAAAGAACACCAAGTGCACAACAATGGATCAATTAAGAGACCACATGTACCATCACAGTAAAGGTGTATCCTTGGAGCAACTTCCGCCAACTAGCCATGCAATACAGCAACACATCCATAGAGCGTTTTATGCAACCTATCAGATGGTGACTTTGTTACACCCTCATAAGCCCACATCACTGGATCCAACTGCCTTTGGCTTCAGGGAAGCAGATGAACTTTTGATGCCAACTAAAGGCATGAGACCAATTCCTGAAGAATACACAGTTTTGTGCAATTGCAAAAAATGCAGCAATGACAGATGTGCCTGTCGCAAAAATGGACTTCCCTGCATTCGTTTCTGCAAGTGTCAAAGTCTCCAAGGTGATGAACAAATTGTGCAATGCAAAAACCCCTCTGGTTCAACTCAGTATTAGCATAAAGGAAATTCCTTTATGGTATTAGGTATGTAGCAGTAATTTACTCTGTATAAGCATCGCTGGGTCATCTGCATCCCTTTGACAAACATGCGAGTAAGCAACGGTAAATTACTAAACTTGTGGACAATAGAAACTATTGTGTTAAAACATGTACTTGTCTATCATTGCTTGAGATATGTCTCTTTCATTTGACTAGCAGATCAGGCATAGATAACATTTTATGGAACCATGGTCATCATTCCCATGGGTATTTTTAAAGGCTTCTTGGCTTCAAATAAGATTTCAATTAAATCTAACCTTATGATGTGTCCGCCTACTTGACAAAACACTGAGGGTTAATACAATGGACTGAAGAGCATAAGGGAACTCTTCACAAAACATAACTCAGAATACATTCTCAAATTGCTAAAGAAGGTACTAGTATGCAGAACATTCTATTATACTTATGGACTGCAAAAAAATCTGCCTTTTTAATTTACGGCAATTTTCAGTTGATGTTATGTAATACAATTAGGCATTAAAAGGCCCCAAATGCATATCAAAGTAATCAGTAGCATCTATTCTAAACGTTCCATGCATCATAAATGTAAAAGTGAGTAAATCCATAACTTGGTGGGTATTTTTTTGGAGCAGTGTGAAATTTTCACTTGTACTCGGGTTTTGTGACCTTTTGACCTCTGGTGACCTCATTAACATATTAATTTGCATAATGATTATTGTAATGAATAGAGTACTTAAATACAAACATTTTAATGGGTATTTTGTAGTTCTGTTATTTATACTTCCAAAGTTATTGCGATTTATGTTTCCCCTCCCCCTAAATTTTGGTATCAATAGAGCGGCAAAGGGCGTGGCTAATGACGTCATTTCCTCTGTTACTGCCGGGTTACCAAAAGTCTACCCAAACTTTTTTGATATGTCTCATGGTCTACTTCAATATTATGAAGAGTAACTTAGGGCACATCTCATGCACACGGGGACCCCCTCAGCCAATGGACTATCTGATTGACTTGAAATTTGAGCATGGTTTGCATATTGGGTCACTGAAGCCTATTGTCTTTGAGGTCAAAAGGTCAAGGTAATCCATTTTTTGTATTTTGTTTGCTGTTTTTGTCATGTATAGCATATGGAAGAATAAGTCCGAATACAGAGTGGACGCGGATATGCTTTGCATTTTCAGATGCTTTCCAGTTAGGAATTTGCGTTTGCTCACTGTGATTGATTGCTGGTATTGTATTTGGTGAAGCGTATTTCTGGTATTGCATTAGTGTGTCAGGTTATCCTCAATTAAAAAATCATCACAAGTTTTGAAAACTCAGAATCAGAAAATTTCACTGAGGTTGTAATTGCTGCTCAAAGATAGATTTCTCCTGCATATAAGAATGTAAAGTTAAAAATAGGAAAGCCCCCATAATGATCAGATCGATTATTTTTGAGTTTTAGAAACTTTATCTGTATTTCACTGTACAAACTGTGATGGTGTATTTGCTGTCAATGAAGCACTTCACAGTTTTTTTTGCATTCCCAATTTGTTTTTCTTTCCTTTTTAATTTTCACAGTGCTCTTTACTCTCTTTATAATCCCTGTCTTTTTAACTTAAGTGAATGAATGAATATGAATGATCGTTTTAAGGCCATTTTCCCCGCTAGAGCGGGGGTTAGCCTTGCGGGCCCCATGACAATCATGGTTCCCTGTTTGAGGCAATGGTTTTATGGCCGGATGCCCTTCCTGACGCCAACCCTTGGTCGCGCTCTTCGATGCGCAGGGATACGGTGTACCTATTCTAAATCGGGGTACACATGATCATTCATCCCAGCAAGCTGGTACTCAATTTGCTGACCTCAGAAGGATGACAGGCTGAGTCAACCCCCCTGGCGTTAATGCAGCGATCGACCGGGATTCGAACCCAGGATCCTAGGATCCCAAGCCGGCACCCTAACCGCTAAGCCAACACTAGGGATAACTTAAGTATTGCTCATAAATTAGCACTACCACAATAACTATAAGTGACCATCTGAACATTACCTATGCTGGGGGATGGGAAGCATAAATTGAGAAAGGAAAGGCATTGGAGGTAAGTGATGGGGTAAGGTAGATGGTAGCAGGCTCGTATGAGGGGTAAGATAGAGTAGGGTGAAGAAGTGGGGAGTGTATGGGGGGATACCAGCGGGACGTCAAACATTCTGGTGTTTTAGCACGTGTTGCTGGTTTCTCACAGTATAAAGAAAGTAAGAATTGTGCTGTCATCATGACCACCCTCCCCATCAGGAAGAACTTGCCTTTGCTGCTATGCCACCCCTTGGTCCCATTGGAAGGCAAACTCCACCCCAAATCCTCGCGGTGAGACAATGAAGCTATGTACTCCTTCACTTTGTTTATCCTCAGCTCTCCTTTATATTTTTCATTTCCTGTTCAATTTTCCTTTATGAGGGTCATCCCAAAAGTTTTGTGACCCCACTTGTAACATTACAAGTGAAAATTGACGTGCTCCATGGTATCACAAGATTGCATGGATGCTGTCTAATTATTTACTGACGTATCTGGTAAATATCAGGTTTCTCACAATTTGTTTTTTCCAGGAATCAAAATAATTGCATCGAGCACCAAGGATGTGGCCATGGCATAAATATTCAGAAATTCTTAAATTCAACATAATGCAGAATAAAATGCATATGAAATGCACCAATAATTATTTGTTCAATTATTCATTACACTTGTCCACACTTGAGAACTGTCAGCGATAGGTATCATCTTTACTGAGAGGAAAATCTGCACGACAGACTGTGCTCAGGTAGGCTGTTCACCAGCGATCGTGAGGACTATGTCACTGTTATGAACTAATTAATAACTCCAAGAACCTCTCACATTTTAAGAAGTTCTAACTGAGCCAGGATTTCCTATGTCAACAGTGCACTGCATTGCCACTGAGAATCTGGGGGAAAAGAAAGGCGAGATGGCAAAATTGGCACTACACCATCACAGAAGAGCAGAAACTGAACCATTGTCAACGGAATCTTTGACATTTTCATCAGGAAGATGGCAGACTCTTTGGAACACATCATTTCTGTTACCTGAGACCTGGTGCCACAACTCTGTCAGAACTGTGGACTCCCTAATCAGAGTGAAAAGGGGGCAAACCTCTCCACTTATGAAAAAGGCCAAATGCCAGTAAGGGAATATCAATGTGCTTTTCAGTATTTTTTACACGCACATTGGAATTTTGCAAAATCGGGAAGTTCCACAAGGTATAACAGTGAAGGGAGGCTACTACCTTATGGTTTTGCATGATTAGCTGAGACCTACAGTATGCAGAAAGCATTTAGCTCTTCTGAATGAAATCAAACAGGAGATTAAATACTGCATTGGAGTCATCAGAAGGAACCTGAATAAGTAAAGAGCAAAGATTGAGTCATCAGGAGGAACCTGAATAAGTAAAGAGCAAAGATTGAGTCATCAGGAGGAACCTGGATAGATTCGGGTTTCAGCCGCTACTCCTCTACCCTCAAACCAGTCCAGGCGCAGCCCAGTGAGTCTCACAGAAAGCTTTCTGCAATAATTAACTTTTCCTTAGATAAATAGATAAAGTAAGGGAGAAATAAATACAAATCAAGAATTAGAATGAATAAAGAGAAATGTGAAAAAGTAAGAAAGAAGTGTGAAAGGAACAAAGAACAAAGATGTAGGGAAGAACCCAGAAAGATCGATTTCAGCAGTTACTCCACAGACTCAAACACAGCAACAGGTACGAGCTACAAGAGGTCTGTCAGTGGGGAAGCACAGGCCACACAGCATCAGGATATGGTACAAACATAATCAAATGGAAGACCAAATACCACTGTCAACCTTTATTAGAGTGCTGTGCTATATGCAAAACACAATGTCAGCTCAACCTGTTAGTTTCCTGGGAGTGGAAAATTTTGCCTCACCCGCCTTAATTGCTGCATATCAGTCCATACAGTTTCCGAACGAGCTTTGTGGAACACAGTTTATATCTGCTGAAGAAGTTAATACAGCCATACCCACTGTGCCAAGGGCACTTCAGAAGGAAGGCTTCTTAGCATTACATTTATATCATTACATTTTCATTACATCGTAGCATTACATGTTCACACCCAGCTCGTCTTCACGCTGTTGAAACCAAAGCGTTCAGAATCATTGGAATCTCCCGCGATGAAGCTATCTCCGAGGGCCTTTCACTTACTCACCGCAGGCAGCTTGGTGGTCTTTCCGTCTTCTATCGACTCCTCTCTGGCCTTGCTCCCCCAGCTCTCTCTGGGCTCTGTCCCCCAAATATTCCTACAGGTCGCACAAGATCTGCCAGCAACCCTCTTCTAGTGAAACTGCCAAAATCAAGACTTTCTGCTCACCTTCACTCCTTCATTCCTCTTTTCTCCCGCCTCTGGAACAAACTCCCTCACTCTCCAATCCCACTCCACCCTCCAGGTCTTTAAAACAGCTGTTCACCACCATCTCTTATCTTCCCCCATCCAAAACCTTGATCTTTTTTACCCCCGCTAATTTCACCCCAAATCCACTTTTTTGAAATATCAACTTCTTTCCTGGAAGTCCTTGGTGTCCTTGTGTTTTATACTTCTCCCACCCCACCCCTTCCCACGCCTCCTCCCCCCAAGCCCTCTCCCTCCCACACATCTCCCGATGTCCCTGCTCTCAAATGTTGTGTTTGTGTGCTTCCCCTTCTCTCCCCATCTTGTCTACCGCTCCCTCTTTTTATATATTTTGTTTGTCTGTTTGATTTTTTTTTGTGATAAATGTTAGCTCTTTCACGAGCCTCGATTCTGTATACAAAAAAAAGAAGGAAAAAAAAGGCTTCTGTGCTCGTATCAAAAAGTTGAATTCAGTGCTGGTGGAAGTGCAATGAAGAAGATTAGGTTTATGTGGAATACTATGACGTGAATAAAGCTTGTCCATAATACGATGTTTTGTCGGTAAGGTGACATAACTTCTGGAATAGCCCTTATCATGCTTATGTGCAATTCCATGGTTAGTAGCATTACATTTTAAACAAGGTAGCAGAGCTATTTGTACTCTAATATCAAGATTAAAGCTTTTCAATTCTCCAATATGGTACAATCAACCCATCTTATGGAGACCTATTACACAGTAAGAATTAAAAACAGTGAGACCTGCATGTGTGAGTTGTGATAGGAACTTTATTGTTCGTTAACGTTACGAAAAGGACATGGATAAAATTTACATGTCTTTGCATAAAAAGTTTCCTCAAACAGGATACAGTAGAAACAAAGTGTAATATTTCCATCATTGCTAGTTTACTGGGTCGTATTTTGTCATATAAGTGATCACAACTATTCTCATCATTTTTAAGTATGAGCCAAAAATGTGTGTTAGTCACGTTACTGTTAGTGACGTTACCATTCATCCATCCCAGGAAAATTTGTGAAATATCCTATTTTACTCACAATTTCTAAGGAGATAGGTCTTTTCTGCTGAGGATATAAGTGCACTGTGTCTTGAGCATCAAATTCAGGCTCTGTCTTTCCTTATATTAGAACAGAAAATTTGAAGCGTCCATGATTGTTGCAACTTCTAGCAAATCGAACTTGGAAATAATTTTGTCCTTCATGTATCAGTTGATGTGAACAGGGAACAAGCAAAGCTCGCCAGAGGAAATGAGCTAGGTAGAAACATCACATGGCCATGGAATGATGTCAAGGATGATTCATCATCATCCTCCTCCTTCATCCCTCCCACTCCGCAATCTTGATGAGGACTTAATCATAATGGAATGCTGATGGGGTATTTAGGCAATAAAACAATGGTGAAAAAAATCCGCAGTCTCCAAGAAATGGAAAGGAAAGGGAGTCGTTTGGATGTGTGATTCATTCCCTGCATGCTTTCAAGACTGGTATTATCATCAGATGATCATGCATACCCGCAGCATTTAAACTTGAATGTGCTGGTGGTATTTACATTAATGGTGCATTAACAGAAGCGTTCAGTGAAACACAATAACCAAGAACAGGAAACATCAAGTTATACCAAGAACAATATTTACATAGATTGTGCAGGTTATAATATATGTGAGTCAGACATGATTAAGGAAGGCCAACGTTCGGTTTTGTTTCCTTGCGAATTCACCTGAATTAAAATTAATTAATTAATGCTTCTACAAATGTGGACTTTTGTAATTGGGGGGGCCGGGGGGGTGGAGGGGTGTGGACCCACCCAAAAGCCTGGTAGAAAACATGACATTAAATTTGTGGCATAAATGCCGATACCGACCTTTTTTTAAAAAAAAGCCAAATATCGAACTGTCGTGTTCTAATCGAACTTACCCATAAACAAATTTCAGCAGATGAAAGTTGGTATGACAATGATAGTACTGACTTGTTACACATGGATGGAGTACATGTGAAAAATGTGCTTATAGTTGCATTATGGGTAAATGATTGTCTCATACTGCCCTCTTTTGTCTTTAATTATCCGTGTTTAGTAACATTACAGATTTGTTAATAACGTTACGTTGTTAGTAACATTACAGGTTTTGACAGCTGTTACAATGTTCATGATTCTAATTTCCTTTTTTGAACTATGGTTTGTACAGAGAAGGAAAAGTGAAGAAATCAAAATTCTAAACAAATGCTTTGTCTTCAGGCAAACACAAGTTGTTGTTTTTGTTAGTCACGTTACATTGGTGAAGAAGGGGTCTACGTTTCACTAAATCTGTGGTTTAAATCCATCAGAATCACAAGTTTTGACTCGTGTAGCTGAGAGAGAGGGCTTGCACCAATGCATACATCTGATTTAATTGACTTGATTATTTGAATCTTCCAAATTCAGTGATGAATTCAAGATTGAAACATCAATGATACAAAATTTGATTTTTGGCATATTTTATCCAAAGACATGCCAAGCCGAGCTTCTTTTTCAGAAGCCTTTATGTATATGCTATCATGTAAAGCCAATTTCTACTCAAATACACAATTCTACATTTTGAGGTCATGTCTACCTCTTCATGGAATTGTTCTTATAATGATTCTTTTCTTTTATTTCCCTTCGGGCAGGTAAAGCAAGAGCCACTGGAACTTCCTATATCCTCACAGAGTGTCCCAATTTCAACATCCCAGCAGGCTTTCCAGCAGTTTGTAGCCATTAGGGGAGGCCATGTGATAAACGTTTCAGCCCCTAATACTGCAACAACCCCTGCAACGCCAATCCATGTAGCAACCACTTGTGCCACTCCAGTTTTTACTCCAACCACGATCACTGCACCAACTGCAAAGGTTTGTCCATCCTACCATGGAGGCACTCAATTGCTTCGTCAACTGTGATGTGATTTCACTTTTCATTTGCCTCCCTTTGCCTCCACAGCTTCTCAGCTTGCCTGTGGCAGCCCCTCTCCCCACGGTGGCCACCCGGCCCACCCTCACTCTGGCTGCTGGGAGGCCTGTCTTATTAGCCCAACCTCTGGTTCCAGCCCCTGTAACTTCTGTTCCAGCAAAACAGTCTTTGGTGGTTGGACCAGCCCCTGCAGCCACAGTCCAGAAGACGGTTACAGTGCAGGGTAAGAAAACTGTTACTCATAAGTGGTAATCATTCCTTGCCTTTTCCATATTTCTGTAGTTAAATTCACACCTTTGTTTCTTGTTGTGTAGTATTTTTTTCCTAACAGCTAGCAACCTAGTTTCCCAAGAGATCAGATATTATTTGTGCCCAGTCCACGGAGTATTAAGACATGACTTCCATCTTGAAGGGACCATCATCACTTTTCTGATTAGAGAGTTCATAGAACACCTTAACCCACACATTATTGAGAAAAAGGACATAGGAGGGGTCTTTTAAACCCTTGTCTTGTGTTTCCGAGCACAATCTATATTTTCTACGAGCAGCAATTTAGTCTGAATGCCGATATTCCCCAACGCAGAGAGCGAGTGGCTTATTTGATTGGTCGAGATGACATAAAATAGCGTAATATTTTGTCCAAGTACTACTAAACAGAAGGTTCTTGAAACGGTCAACAAGGCGATTTGCGTTCTACGTTGTTCAAGTATTGTATATAATTTAATTTTAAAAAAATAAGGATTTTAAAGGTTTGAATTTTTTTTTTTTTTGGAAGTTTACCGC
The DNA here is from genome assembly GCF_964187855.1 of Myxine glutinosa. Taxonomy (NCBI): domain Eukaryota; kingdom Metazoa; phylum Chordata; class Myxini; order Myxiniformes; family Myxinidae; genus Myxine; species Myxine glutinosa. Next base: position 267,028,879 of record NC_136261.1, on the reverse strand, counting down.
CATTGATGCACCGCATTTTACACCATCTTGCTTAACACATTGCATTAGTTATTTGTGCCTGTTGTTTGTGTCCTTTATGATGTCCTTAAAAACAGTAAGTTTCCTGTTTGGAATGATTTTCTATTTTGTTTGACTGTCAGATAGGCAGACATACTAAAAAAATTACATCTGTGCGTGCGCACTCGGGACGAGATTCTGTACAATTTGCCAAATTCAGAGCTAAAGTGCTGCTAAACTGCAGGTTTGTCTTCCGATCCATGTTCCGATTGGTGTTCTACAGTGTTCAAAATATAAAGTTCAATTGAAATGAAGTAGTTCCTCGATCATAGACTGAAGTCTGTTAACCGACAGACAGACAAAGTGAACCAATTGCTTAACCAGGCTTTTTGCTCCGCTCTCATGGGGTAATTACCAATCATGGTTTCCTTGTCCATTTTTCATTTCCAGGGCATCCCAACCTCCAACTGCCTGGATCCAGCTTGGCCGGTCTTTCTTCCCTTCCCCCAGGAACCAAATTATACTTGACTACACAAGGTGGACGGGGTGGTGGTGGCCGTGGTAAACAGGTCTTACTCATACCACAGTCAGCTGTGCTAAGAGGAAATGTGGCTGGTGCTGGCGTAGCATCTTCTGTGCCTCTTGGTGGTGGTTCAGCCATGGCCGATACGGTACAAACACCAAGCCATCCGGTTCAAGCCAGTTGCACCTCATATGTTCTGAAACAAACACCACAGGTAAAAAATTATACACCTATTCCTTCACTCCCTCCTTATCGGCACGCTTAAAACTTCCATCTCTTTTTTTTTGTGTATCTTTTATTTCTTCATTGTGCCCACCCATACCACCATATTGAAATTTGCTGTTTGATCTCTCTCTTTTTATTTATTCCTGACATGATCACTAAACATCTTTTATTTCCCCCAATCTCAGGGAACCTTTCTAGTGGCTCAGTCTGCCATTGGGAGGTCAGCTCCTCCCAGTCCCACTTTGCCTGGGTTACGAGTTCCAGCAATTAGTCAGACAAGCAGTATCCTTACCCAGGTCATACTTCATCTTTGCTTCCTTTTACTTTCACTGCACCCATCGTATTCTTCACCACACCTCCCATTATCCTCATCATGGTCCTTTCTCTTTCTTACTGTGTCTATCTCCATCCCCTCTCCTCTCAAGTAATCAACTTGAAAACAAACTCACCAAATATACTTAGATGGGACAATGCTGAGTGTCACTCTCATACCATTGTTTTGCAGGTTCTCCAATCTGTGGCTGCACCTGCACCATCTACTCCAATCACTCCATTGTGCAGCCCAAGCAAGAACATCACACAAAGTGCAAGTTTTAAGAGCTATTGTTAAACATTGAAGTCTCTTTCTATACTGCAGGACTTTCGCTAGATTTGCGCATCACACGATAGCAGAAGCCTATGGTAAAAGTTTTCGCTTGTCTCCCGTTTACAGCAACCACTTTCTGCACTTTTAAAAGCTGATGATTGGTTATTTTGTGTTTTCATATCACTTTTCTTGATGCAATATAGTCAGTCACTTTATTGTCCCTCCCAGTAATCTTTAAAATCAATATGAACATCTGGATTAAAGTAGATTTAATACAGATCACAGAATTTAAATGAGCTAGATTTGCCCTCTTTTTAGACAAATCTAACCTCTGCCGCACCATCATTCCGTGTTTATCTTTCTAGGTAGCTTAGAGCTTTCACTATGAGTAAAACCAACAATGTAACACAATTAAGCTTTTTAGAGTCCATAAAATAATTTGAATTGATAGATTAACTTGAATTGATAGATTAACTTAAACATTTCACTTCACTGAGGACAGATAGTTTTGCTTGCTTTTCCCAGCACTGGGGACCGGTACCTTTGCTAGATAATGTTGGGATGTTGAATAATGGGATATGTATTTATATATGGGATATGTATTTTGTTATCTATCTATAATTCCAGTAATCTCTGTCTGTACGTTTGTACGTTTGTACGTTTGTCTGTGACCGCTGTTTCTCGACAACCACGGGTCCGATATACTTTTAACTTGCCAGGTATATTGCTGGGGACCCGAGGATGTGCCTTTTCAAGGTTTCATATTAATCGGACAATTACTTACCGAGCTATGTCCAAAAAACGATTCAACCAATCAGAGAGCAGCGAACGATCGCGTGTGCCGAACGTGGCGGGCACACTCTGCCTCGGATGGCACATTTGAGAGCGTATTCATTTATTTCACGTTTGCAAACTATGTTGGCGTTAAACTATGTTTTACAACTAATAAAAACGAATTTGCGATTCATTCGCTTTCCTGCGCGTTTGTGCACGCGATGGCGATTTCTTTACCAAACTCCGGAAGCCGTTCGCTTTGGACCAAACCATTGCATGTAAATAGAGGGGGGGGATTGTCACCACTCGCAAGCCGTTCGCTTTGGACCAAACCATTTCATGTAAATAGAGGGGGGGGATATAATTTTAGATATAGATATAGTACGGGCATGCCCTAGTAATAATAATAATAATAATAATACATTTATTTTATATAGCGCTTTTCAAGAAGCCCAAAGACGCTTTGACAGAGTACAAAAAAAACAAGTGCAAAAAGACAAAAATCAACAGGTAAATAATCAAAGCAAAAGGAACGAGAAGGAGAAGAGATAGTCAGGGGTTAAATGCTGTGGGTTAAATGTTGAATGCAGTGTTGAATATGTGGGTCTTGAGTGATGTTTTGAATGTGGTGAGTGAGGAGGAGTCTCTGATGGTGTGAGGTAGTGAGTTCCAGAGGGTAGGAGCAGCGATGGAGAAGGCCCTGTCCCCCCAGGATCTGAATTTGGTCTGCATGGGGGGTCAGGAGGTTGGTACCAGCAGAGCGGAGGTTGCGGGTGGGAGAGTGTCTGGAGAGGAGGTCAGTCAGGTAGGATGGGGCCAGGTTATGGAGGGCTTTGTAGGTCAAGAGGAGGATTTTGTACTGGATTCTCTGGGGGATGGGGAGCCAGTGAAGCTTGTAAAGGACGGGGGTGATGTGGTCACGGGTCCGGGAATGGGTGAGTAGACGGGCAGCGGAGTTCTGAATGTATTGGAGTTTATTGATGATTGTTGAGGGTGAACCAAAGAGGAGGCTGTTGCAGTAGTCCAGACGGGAGGTGATGAAGGCGTGGATGAGGGTTTCTGCAGCCGTGGAGGAGAGGGATGGACGGAGACGGGCGATGTTGTTCAGGTGAAAGAAGGCTGTCTTTGTGATCTGTTTAGTGTATTTGTCGAAGGAGAGGGTTTGGTCAAAGATGATGCCAAGATTCCGGATGTGAGGGGAGGTGGATACTGGGAAACCGTCGATGTTGAGGGCAAAGTTATGGGTGGATTTGGTGAGCGTTTTTGGGCCAATGATGATTATTTCAGATTTATCATAGTTAAGTTTGAGGAAGTTGATTTGAAGCCAGGATTTTATTTCAGTGATGCAGTTTGTCAGGATAGAGTGGGTGGCGGTGGAGATGGACTTGGTGGAGATGAAAAGCTGGATGTCATCGGCGAAGCAGTGGAATTGGAGACCATGATGGCGGATTAAGTGACCAAGGGGGGACAGGTACAGGATGAAGAGGAGGGGGCCAAGAACTGAACCTTGGGGGACACCTTGGGGGAGGGGAGCAGTGGGGGATTTGCAGTTATTGATGGAGATGAACTGGCGTCTGTCGGAGAGGTATGATTTGATCCAAGAGAGGGCAATGCCGGTAATGTTAAAGGTGGTTTCAAGTCGGGTGAGGAGGATGGTGTGATTGATGGTGTCAAAGGCGGCGCTGAGGTCGAGGAGGATGAGAATGTTGAGGTTGCCAGCGTCAGAGGAGAGGAGAAGGACGTTGGTGATTTTGAGGAGAGCAGTTTCAGTACTGTGGTTGGAGCGGAATCCGGATTGGAATGTTTCATACAGGTTATTGGCAGAGAGGTGATGTTTAAGTTGAGTGGCTACAGCGCCTTCCAAAACTTTTGACAGAAAGGGTAGGTTGGAGATGGGTCTGAAGTTGTTTAGGGTGTCAGGGTTGAGTCCAGGTTTTTTCAGAATGGGGGTAACTAACAGCAGCAATTTTGAGGGATGGTGGGACGATGCCTGTAGACAGGGAGGAGTTTATTGTTGCAGTGATAAGTGGAGAGAGAGCAGGAAGGGAGGCCTTGACAAAGCTGGAGGGGATGGGGTCAAGAGTGCAGGTGGCAGTTTTCATTCCTATGAGGAGTTCAGAGAGGTCAGTAGGGGAGACTGGGGAGAACTGAGACAGGGGTTGGCAGGATAAGGGGGGTGTCAGGTGGTTTGAGGGGGAGCAGGTGCAGTGGTGGTTAAGCTGCTGTAGATGTTGTCAATTTTGCTTTGGAAGAATGAAAGGAAGGAGATGCAGTTGTCTACTGTGAATGACTGGGTGGTGGTGTCCAGGGGGCTTATATATATATATATATATATATCCCATTATTCCTTAGCCACAAAACTTATGACCTCTGCCTGAAGTTGTGGAGAGCAATTAGGCAAATCAGAATGTCAATTAGAATGCTTGAACCAAACATTTCTTTTTTCAAAAAAGTGAATCAGGAAATCAATTGTAATGTTGTGCTTTAAGCAAAGCATTTCTAGCATTGTGAAAAGAAAGTATTAGTGGGCTGACAGGATGGCCTCAAGGTACACAGGCTTCACCTCTAAGCTGTCTGGCGTGGGATTGAATCCTGATCCAGCTGTAAACTGTCATCCAACAGGCAGAGTGATTCATCAATTTGTGTGCTGTCGCTCAGATGGACGTTAAATAGGCGTCCCGTCTGGCAGCATGTGTTACCGTTGGTGGATGTTAAAGATCCCACTGTGTCCTTCACAAAAAATAGGCAAGCTATCGCTAGCACAATGGCCAAATTACAAATTTCCTGCCCTAACCAGCAGAGGGCATTGCATCAGCGGCACAGCCACGCCCGCAGCCAATGATGCTACCCCACAGCCTTGTGCTGCATTAAAACTATGAAGATTAGTATTTGTCATTTTCGTCAGTCGCTAGATTGCTATCTTTGGGTCATGCTTACTGATTCTTTTTCTATAATTGACAATTTTAAAGTCCATATAGTTCATATTTCAATCACTAATAACATCTACTCCCTTCGGGAGTGAAATATGGTGTCAGTAAATCACTTGCACTGTACCGTCTGTTGTTGTTTCCCCCACATCCCTCCGCTAGGGGTCACCAGTTAAACCACTTGCACTATGCCACAACTTCACAAATGTGTGATTATTCTGATGATAGATGTTTTATTTTGTTGGGAAAATGCAGGGAAAAATAACTTTTCACAACCTCCCACTCCCCTACCCTCTACCACATATTATAGTTTTCCAGCCATGGGATGTCTTCAGGAATTGTACTGGGAGGTGCAAAACCCATTACAATAGCAACATCATCCATCAAGCCTGTGGCAACGATGGTAACAGGTGGGGAGAAAAATAGTTTGATGGAATTGTATACACAAGTGCTGCTTATTTTAAAACTGAAGGCACCACCAACTACCATCTCCTATCAGCAGGGCAAGGCTCAGGTCTGACATTTTAACTACCAAGTAGTCCACATCATAAACTATGTAGGCATCAGGCACCAACGTTTACCGCCGTTGATGGTTGTCCGCCCATTTTCCAAAGTTTACCGCCGTTGATGGTTTCCCGCCGATTTTCCAAAGTTTACCGCCGTTGATGGTTTACCGCCGTTTTTCCACAGATTACCACCGTTGATGGTTTACCGCTGTTTTTCCAAAGTTTAAAGCCGTTGATGGTTTACCGCCGTTTTTCCAAAGTTTATCGCCGTTGATGGTTTACCGCCGTTTTTCTAAAGTTTACCGCCGTTGATGGTTTACCGCCGATTTTCCAAAGTTTACCGCCGTTGATGGTTTACCGCCGATTTTCCAAAGTTTACCACCGTAGATGGTTTACCGCCGATTTTCCAAAGTTTACCACCGTTGATGGTTTACCGCCGTTTTTCTAAAGTTTACAGCCGTTGATGGTTTACCGCCGATTTTCCAAAGTTTACCGCCGTTGATGGTTTACCGCCGATTTTCCAAAGTTTACCGCCGTTGATGGTTTACCGCCGATTTACCAAAGTTTACCGCCGTTGATGGTTTACCGCCGTTTTTCTAAAGTTTACAGCCGTTGATGGTTTACCGCCGTTTTTCTAAAGTTTACAGCCATTGATGGTTTACCGCCGATTTTCCAAAGTTTACCGCCGTTGATGGTTTACCGCCGATTTACCAAAGTTTACTGCCGTTTTTCTAAAGTTTACCGCCGTTGATGGTTTACCGCCGTTTTTCCAAAGTTTACCGCCATTGATGGTTTACCGCCATTTTCCCAAAGTTTACCGCCGTTGATGGTTTACCGCCGTTGATGGTTTACCGCCGTTTTTCCAAAGTTTACCGCCATTGATGGTTTACCGCCGTTTTCCCAAAGTTTACCGCCGTTGATGGCTTACCGCCGTTTTTCCAAAGTTTACCGCCATTGATGGTTTACCGCCGTTTTCCCAAAGTTTACCGCCGTTTTCCCAAAGTTTACCGCCGTTGATGGTTTACCGCCGTTTTCCCAAAGTTTACCGCCATTGATGGTTTACCGCCGTTTTCCCAAAGTTTACCGCCGTTTTCCCAAAGTTTACCGCCATTGATGGTTTACCGCCGTTTTCCCAAAGTTTACCGCCGTTGATGGCTTACCGCCGTTTTCCCAAAGCTTACCGCCGTTGATGGTTTACCGCCGTTTTTCCAAAGTTTACCGCCATTGATGGTTTACCGCCGTTTTCCCAAAGTTTACCGCCGTTGATGGCTTACCGCCGTTTTCCCAAAGTTTACCGCCGTTGATGGCTTACCGCCGTTTTCCCAAAGCTTACCGCCGTTGATGGTTTACCGCCGTTTTCCCAAAGCTTACCGCCGTTGATGGTTTACCGCCGTTTTTCCAAAGTTTACCGCCATTGATGGTTTACCGCCGTTTTCCCAAAGTTTACCGCCATTGATGGTTTACCGCCGTTTTCCCAAAGTTTACCGCCGTTGATGGCTTACCGCCGTTTTCCCAAAGTTTACCGCCGTTGATGGTTTACCGCCGTTTTCCCAAAGTTTACCGCCGTTGATGGTTTACCGCCGTTTTCCCAAAGTTTACCGCCATTGATGGTTTACCGCCGTTTTCCCAAAGTTTACCGCCGTTTTTCCAAAGTTTACCGCCGTTGATGGTTTACCGCTGTTTTTCCGAAGTTTACCGCCGTTTATGTTAATTAACTTTGAAAGGTAGATGGTGAAGGAGACGTTATGTGACAGCAATATGCAGATGATCCTGTATGAAGACCGCTCGGTCGTCCAAACTTTGGACCTGTGCATTGCCTACTGAGCAACCTTTTTATGCCTCCATTGGCGAAGTCGCCGGAGGCATTACGTTTTTGGGTTGTCCATCCAGCTGTCCGCCCGTCTGTCCGTGCGTTCGTCATAGGTTTTCGTTATCTTGATAAGCTGAGAATGGCTGAAGGGATTTAAATCCAACTTTGTACAAGTATGTACTGTATAATGATGTAACAAGTTGGGTGAAGGCATATCGGTCGATGTCGCTGCGTCAAGGAGTCCCCGTTCTAGTTGTATGCATCGTCTCGGCTTGTGGAAGAGCTAATACTAGTGCACTGAATGGATCACGATGGAACAGGCCAAAAGGAACAGCAGAGAGGTCGGGGGGATATGGGAGGAACAGTAGAGAAGTGGAGGGGGGGGGGGGGGGGGAGGACACCAAACAGCAGAGCTGAAGGTCAAGATAGAGGGAGACTTGGACAAACAATGGGTGTGGGGAGGAATGGGGGTCAGGAGAGGAGGAATGGGGGTTAGGAGAGGATGCATAGGGTGTACAAAATAGATACATAAGGAAACTCTTGGGAGGTAAAAGTGGAAATTTGGAAGGAGCAGGGATTGGTTTGTGTGGGGGTGGGAGGAAGAGGAGTGTTAACTAGGGTAGGAAGCCTCGTAAAAAAAGGATGCTATTTAGGGTCTCAATATCAATTTCCATTTTGATACCAGCAATTAGTTTGTGTAAGCTTTGCATTTCTTACTAGCAGGGGTACCTGGCATAAAAACGATAGGGCCAAAACCGATACATAGCAGGAAATCTCAAAACGTTGTGGACGGATGAATTTGATTAAATGTGATTCTGCATTGTGATTTTCTGGTCTACTCTAGGATACAAAACTTATACTGTTCACCTGGCCGAGGTATGCTCTCTACGAGTGCCATTCTAGTATTCTCATGAATTTGGATGCAGCTTTGTATGAAATGAAATGCCTCCTGTTCTGTTGTTTCCGATATACAATTGATTAATTCACCAATTTGTCGTCAGGATATGTATGACAGTCTCGCACCATTTTTATTTGCCTCTTTATAACAACACCCATACATTGACATTCGTTCATTTTCATTCTCATTATCATGGAACAATTTTAGCAAAAAGTCGTCTGTACAGAAAAACAAACTTACATTCAACCGGACCTAATGTCTGATCTTAAATAAATATATCCAAAGCAATGGGTGTAAGAAACCCATGATTTGTCATGAATGAAAGATTGTGTTTAACCATTCTGAGGATTCCAAGAATTTAACTGGGAAACAGCTCCGGTTTTCGATTTAACCACAAAACGTTGGGTCATCACCAGGAAATGTGCGAATCCAAGCCCTGGTGAAGTCTAGGGCACAGACTAAGGTCACGCCACCAGCCACTCCTCTCCTCTTGCCCATAAACCCAGGTGTGCCTGCTTCATATCATTTCACACTCAAGCTTTTCCCTTCACCTTCATTTGGTTTTTTTTTTTCATCTACCTTTTCTGCTTGCTTTGGTCTTCCCTTTTACCTTTACTCCCCTGGTTATACTATCACCGGTATTTATATGTTTGGGTTCCAGCTCCAAAGACACCTCCAGCCTACAGTATCTCGACATCCAGCTCAATCCTCCATGCCGAAGGTGAGATATAAATGTGCCTGCAGACAGTCACAGCAACTTTAATGCAAGTCGTTCGTTTTTTAAAGAAAATTAATTGGTTTGCAGGTTTTCATTTAATTTTTTTAAAATAGTAACTGCATGTTTGGTTGCTGATTCTAGATCGAATCAAAACTCTGTTAGTTTAAATCTCGTTGAATTTAATTACCACGATATAATAATTTATTTTCTTTTTTTTTTACTTGTGAAGTTTCTCCCTTTGTTTTGCCCCAGAAAAGTCATGTTGTCACTAAATAAGTCCCTCAGCCAATGATGCTACCCCACAAACTTGTGTTGCATACGAAAGAAGAAGTCACTAAATCCAACAACAACAAAAAATTGGATAAAGGCATTCTTAAGGCATTATTTATTTCATTTCATTCATTCATTTTTTTTTTTTTCATTTCATATTTCATTCATTCATACATTTCATATTTCATTTCATTCATTCATATCATATTTCATTCATTCATTCATTTCATTCATTCATTTCATTCAATTTTCATTCATTCATTTCATTCACATATTCATTCGTATTCATTATTCAAAGGCATTCATTATACCTTTACAAAGTTTAAAATACAGTATACAATTCCACAGTATACCTTTCCAAAGTATAAAATACAGTATACAATTCCACAGTATACCTTTCCAAAGTATAAAATACAGTATACAATTCCACAGTATACCTTTCCAAAGTATAAAATACAGTATACCTTTCCAAAGTATAAAATACAGTATACAATTCCACAGTATACCTTTCCAAAGTATAAAATACAGTATACCTTTCCAAAGTATAAAATACAGTATACAATTCCACAGTATACCTTTCCAAAGTATAAAATACAGTATACAATTCCACAGTATACCTTTCCAAAGTATAAAATACAGTATACAATTCCACAGTATACCTTTCCAAAGTATAAAATACAGTATACAATTCCACAGTATATCTTTCCAAAGTATAAAATACAGTATACAATTCCACAATGGCATGCAGGATCAATAAATAATGTGCTGACATAAGTGTGACTTGATTTAAGAAGTGTTATCGAGTGAAGAAGAAGAAGCCATTTAAATTATATCAAAAGGCCACTTTGATTAATTTATTAATATCAGTGCACATGTGAGTGAAATGTTTTTTTTATGCCTCCGCTGACAAGACATTATGTTTTTTGGGTTATCCGTCCATGAGTCCGTCTATCCATGATGGGGTTTCATTACCACAATAACTTAAGAATGGCTGAAGGGAACGAAGTCAAACTTGGTACAAGTATGTATCATGATTTAAAGATAAACGGATTCGATTATGGGGTCAACAGGTCAGAGGTCCTGTTAGGTAAAAAAATTATATTACTGTGCTAACTTGTGAACCAGTGATGGGATTTTAACCAAACTTGGTATAAGTATAATATATTGTTACGGACGCGGTTAAAGATGTTATATTTGCCGAGTGGAGGCTCCGCGACCGAACAGTTATTCCCCGACTCTTAACACCCGATTTACCCCAAACTTTGGCCGGATCGCGCCACCTCTATTCAATCGGGAAAACTCTAAAGCGACCGAATGCAAAGAGGAAAAGGAATAAGACGACAAAAGGGTTGAAAATACTACTAAATTTATTTACTATTTACAGGCTCAAAATAACCAAGGAAGAAGGAAGGATGAGAAAATAATTTACAGAAGATATTAGATACACAGTGCAACGCTAGCTCACCTACAGTCTTAATTAACCCTGGGACAGAACAAACAAGGACAGACTCACGCGGGGAATGATGATAGGACTGGCAGGAGGTGAATGGCTGGAGGGAGAGGAAGGTCCACGGGTACTGCCGCACGATCGGCTCGTTGGGCAGCCGCCGTTCCTTTGCGGCCCTGCTCCAAACTGCCGTCCAGGCCCACGCTGCTGTGGCTGCAGTTTCGGTGGCTCGAGCTGCTGTAAACGCAGTTTCGGTGGCTCGAGCTGCTGTAAACGCAGTTTCGGTGGCTCGAGCTGCTGTAAACGCAGTTTCGGTGGCTCGAGCTGCTGTAAACGCCGTTTCGGTGGCTTGAGCTGCAGCTCAACTCTGGACTTCTCTCGGACTCAACTCAATGCGCCTCTCTTGGACTCAACTCAAAGCGCATCTCTTGGACCCAACTCAAAGCGCATCTCTTGGACCCAACTGCTTGGACTCCCTCTCGTCTCCCTGTAAAAGCTCATCTCCTTCGGGAAACGCCCTGCCGTGGGTTATATAGGCCCCGCCCCTCAACCTTTGCGAACCTCCCCGATCGCTCTTCCTCCGCCCTCTCTAGCCAAACCCCTGGCTCATGGTTGGTCGAGTGGGGCTGGCTCACTCCTCCCCTCTATGACGAGGTGGAGACACGCCTTTCTTCTCCGACCCTGCCTCGTGGTCAATGGCGGTTATTGGAGGGGAGGTAATTTCCAATCGACGAAAGGGGGAATGGAGGTTTTGGGAATGGGAATGAAGGGAATCTATCTCTTTCACTGGTGCAATGGAGTATTTCAATTAATGGGAGACACAGCCTTACCCTAAAACACATAATAAGATATAACTATCGAACAGGGCTATTCTATGATTGGCTGACGTGCATGCTTTTGGACTAATTATGGGACGCCCTTTGACCTTTACACAGCTCCGGAGGCAGGAGGGGCCAGACTCAAGCAATAATAATAATACACACAATAAAAAAAAATACAGTCCTCATATCCGCAACACTGTATCCTCCTCCTCTTAGGCACGTCCCGGGCCTACAACTTTTATTTAGTGTGACAGTAGGTGTAGTTCCCTCTACTCTTAACCTGACCCTGAGTGCGACAGTTTTTAAACATAAATAAATGTGTCCCGCTGCTCCATTGCACCCTGCCTAACAGACTTACGCCCACAGTTAACCGAATTGCGGAATGGTCTTCAAACTACACACTGACGGTGGGGAGCATTATTTACAATGACTCTGCTTTTATTTACAAAACTAACCCAGGACCTGTAATTGTTCTTTCTGGGGGGGGGGGGGGGGAGACAGTCTGCTCTGCATCGACGCACCATGAAAGCACCCAAAAACGCACCAATACCCCCAAGCACCAATCGGTGCAGTCATCACTGTTCATCAATGTTCAATAATAAAAATAAACCAACAACCCCTAACCCTGCAGGTGGTCTCTTGCTCTTCGGCTCCCTCTGCTGGCTATTATTATCTCTTCCAGTTGTCATTTTTCTTTGCTTTCTTACTGGCGGCCTATTCAAACTGAAAAATGCACCCAATGTGTCCTTTTTATTTTCTTTATTTATGGCCCACAGGGCCGACTATGTGTGGTTCACCTGTGGGGCATCGGTGCCCTGTGGCCAAGGTCCGCCAGCAAGATTTCGGGCCCTCATGGCCGGTTCCAGCAGAGGGGCCAGGCCCCAACCCATGGGGTCCATAAGTGGTGCTCGGCCACTGACATGTGGTCCATAATGTGGTGCATCGATGCAGACAGGTGGTTCTGGGGATTTCGGGCGCACAATGGCCGACTCACGCATGCTCCCCTCAGCGCCCAATGGCGCACAGGTCATGTGGGAGACAAAAGGGGGAAGACAAATGAGCGAGGGGTAAGGTCACAAGGGTACACATCAACAAGGCAATGCAAGGCGAAATGCGTACGGAGAGCGAAAGTGAGAAAAGCTCGTCCCTACCGTACGTCACGCCCCCTGTCACCTACACTACCCTTGCCCTTACCCCATATTTACAAAATCTACACATTTACAAATTCGTCACTACTGTCCCGTCTTCCCCATATTTCCCATACCCAATTCGTCACCACAATCCCTCTACTTCAAAATTTGCCATCACCCAATTCATCATCAATCCTCATAAGGAGGAAGAGATGGAACATCAAAGCACAATGTCACACCCACGTCATGATGCGTCTCACAATCCAAAACATTTGCATCATAAAATAATTAAACGTGGCATGGTGTGGAGTACCTGTCACCTCAGGTGAGTGGATGCAGATGGTGCGAGGAGACTCCAATCCTAACTATCCTCTAAATGACTTTACCACACTTTACACTACCCGGGGTCTCTCCCTGCCAATCCATTGGCCAACTTACACTATGGGTTCTAAAAACCAATGCCCATTGACCAAACTGTGGTGCTTCTCAATTTGGGGTCTCACTCCCCCGATTCATCTCCCGGTGCCCTTGCACAATTTCTGGGCTGGGGCGTGTAGCTCTCCCAGCAGGTCTACCCACCTGCACACCTCCACCACTGTAGTTGCCACCCGAGCTTACCTAGCTCCTCACCCTAACCTAACTAACTGGGGAAGGCCCCTCCTGGCTCTGTCACCCCACTCGGTGCCCTCTGGCACTGGGCTACCCGGGTCCGTCCTCCGGATCCTCGGGCCCCATCCACAACAACTCTAACGGCTCCCAGAGCCCACCTGCGGCCTCACCTGGCCGACATCCTCACAGTGGTGGAGTGCCCAAACCAACTACACACACTAACAGGCTACACGCCCAGCCATTTCCACAACACTAATGCACCCATCCAAACATCATTCTTCCACCCGCACCACAGATGCCAATATCCAACCACAATTTACCTATACCCTCTACCTAACACTTACACTACCCGCCCCGGGTATTCGTGATGGGGGTCCACTCTTCCCCCATTCACACCTCTGCACCATCCACTCCACTCCACAGTTTCCATCCTACTCACTCCACGACCATCCATTCCAATACTCCATATACTCCACACTACCATTTATTCCATACACCTGTTGGTGCACACCTGTGCACTCACACCTGGTACCACTTGCACCCTCCTCCTCTTCCTGGACCATTTGGTCAGCACGACTCATCACTATCACTCCCTCATACACTGCTCCATCCACCTGTTCAGTTGCACACCTGTGCAATCACACCTGTTCAGTCACACTCATTTACTCATACCCTGCTCAATACACTTGAATACACCTCCAACACTCACACGGCATCATCTGAACTACCTGTTGCCCTGCTAACTTAGTGCTCCCCGTCTTCCCTTTAAACTAACACATACCACGTCATTATCATCCACACTAATCTACCTGCGTCCCCACTACAGGTATCCTTGTCACTAACTAATCTTAACGTTACCTAATGTCATCTTCGCTAGATCCCTACACACAATATCCTAACCCACCCGGGCTAGTTTTCACTGCCATACACCCCATAACTCTAGTGCTCCTTTGCCCCCCGCTGTGAGGGATGACAGAGTTGCCATCCCTCCACATCGGGGAGGTCCCACTACCAATTTTGCTCGTCCAAATCCAACAATCAAAAATTTTCTATCCCAAAATTTCGAATCCAAAAACACTATCAGTATCATCATCATCACAGTCCGCTATATCCTAGCCTCGGTGCGTCATGACATCATTAAAACCCGGCTTCGTAAAGCCGAGCAATGAATTCGGGTGGTTTGGTCGCCTGCAGGTTGAATCCGTCCGGCTTTCGGTTCGAGGGAGGTGGTTTGGTCGGGCCGAGATTCCACGCACCATCTCGGCGCGGTACCTTGCGGTCCCGGGTCTGATGGCTCAATCTCCCCCAGTCGGAACCCCGTCCCCACGAGGGGGCACCGTGCCGCTTCCTCCCACTCGCCCTTGAACCGGGCCGGTCGCCTCGCCCGACAAGGCCTGGACTCGACCATGCGGGGCGGGGCCAAGCCCGAATCGGCAACGACGCTTCAAAGAGAAACGACGCAGCTTCGATCCGCGCCGGGCCCTGCATCCAACAAAGCACACCGCGCCCCGAGTGCTCGCATCGGCTATCCGTCGCCCTAAACGCTAACCCGGTTACCGTCGATGCTTCACCGGCATGCTCACACGCCTACGCTACCCCTTTCACCCTCACAAAACCCGGCGTTCCAACGCCGTCCGTCCATTCCACCAACGCTCTCCCTGTTACACACCACACCTCTCGCGCACACTCTTGCGCACACCTCGGTCCACACCTCTCCTCCGTTACGTCCTCCGTAACACTCACCATGGGCGTGCACTCTGGCATCCACCCACTAACGCGCTCACATGGACTCTCCCACACTCGCGCCATGACCAACTCAGGTGTGCTTCCTCGCACACCCTCGACCATTCCAAGCGTGCATTCTCGCACCCGCTCCACCACCAACTCACTCTCCGGGTCACTCTCACCCTCGCACGTACACTCCGTACACCCCGACGTGCATTCTCGCTCGCACTCGGTTTCACTCCCACACTTTATAACACACCCACTCGCCGATGCACACTTTTTCCTCACACGCGTGCCATTTCCACTCACACGGGACCCTTTACCAATGCCCGGGTGCCATATCGATCCCAATCGCGCGACAATTCTTTTGTCGCTAAACATCCTTTTACAAAATCTACCCGCACAATACACAGCACGACTCACCTGGGGGATTCCCTTCTCCACACGCACCTGCAAACTCTTTATTTGGTTAGTGCGTACATCATCATGATTTGAGCAGGGACTTTGTACATATTCCATTTCTCCCTGCAATTCCCGGGCTACCTCCGTCATCTCTTCAATTTTAATTCCCAGCACTGCTTTTTCTTTATTCACCTCGACGACCGCTGGCTTTAATAAAACACCCTCCTCTACCTCAGCGGTCGCCGGTTGCCCTTTACCCCGGGTCGCGATTTCTACGCCGGTCCAGTTACCCGTGCTTTTCTCCACTTCGCTCAACCAGTGCTTCTCGACCCACGTTACCTCGTCGTGCACCCCTGGGACCCTTTCGCCCACCATGCGATCCATGGTCTCCCCACATTTTTGCATGCGGTCACCCATTCTGTTGGTTATTGCTTCAATTTGGTTTCCCAATCGCTCACTGTTAGCCCTCCTTTCATCCCTCATTGCCCCCATTTGCTCACTCTGAGCATCCATCCGGTTCCCCATTTGTCCCATACTGCTTTTCAAACCTCTAATTTGGTCTCCCAATTGCTCACTATTCTTTTCCATAAGGGCCTTCATTTGCATCATAAAAAGGTTCAAATCCACCGGTGGCGCTGCTACGGTCGCGGGCGCGGCTAGATTTGGTGCCGCTGTAACCGCGTGCGCAAAGGCGCCATTTTGCGCGCCTGAAACCTCGTGCGCGAGAGCGCCATTTTGTGCACCTGATACCCCCTCAACCACATTGCCAATGTTCTCCTCCTCTCTTTCATCCACATACATTTCCCCGAGGTCCTGGGTAGATTCCACCCCGTCTATCTCTATCTCTCCCACCGGCATCCCGTTGCCTTGACCAGCCATGGCGCGATTTCAAAATTAGGGTTTTGCTTTAAAACACAAATTTCCAACAGCTTGTAATTTTGAGCGCGTTAAGCGCGCTTCGGGCCTCGTATCTCACTCCCTGACACCAATTGTTACGGACGCGGTTAAAGATGTTATATTTGCCGAGCGGAGGCTCCGCGACCGAACAGTTATTCCCCGACTCTAACACCCGATTTACCCCAAACTTTGGCCGGATCGCGCCACCGCTATTCAATCGGGAAAACTCTAAAGCGACCGAATGCAAAGAGGAAAAGGAATAAGACGAGAAAAGGGTTGAAAATACTACTAAATTTATTTACTATTTACAGGCTCAAAATAACCAAGGAAGAAGGAAGGATAAGAAAATAATTTACAGAAGATATTAGATACACAGTGCAACGCTAGCTTACCTACAGTCTTAATTAACCCTGGGACAGAACCAACAAGGACAGACTCACGCGGGGAATGATGATAGGACTGGCAGGAGGTGAATGGCTGGAGGGAGAGGAAGGTCCACGGGTACTGCCGTACGATCGGCTCGTTGGGCAGCCGCCGTTCCTTTGCGGCCCTGCTCCAAACTGCCGTCCAGGCCCACGCTGCTGTGGCTGCAGTTTCGGTGGCTCGAGCTGCTGTAAACGCAGTTTCGGTGGCTCGAGCTGCTGTAAACGCAGTTTCGGTGGCTCGAGCTGCTGTAAACGCAGTTTCGGTGGCTCGAGCTGCTGTAAACGCAGTTTCGGTGGCTCGAGCTGCAGCTCAACTCTGGACTTCTCTCGGACTCAACTCAAAGCGCCTCTCTTGGACTCAACTCAAAGCGCATCTCTTGGACCCAACTCAAAGCGCATCTCTTGGACCCAACTGCTTGGACTCCCTCTCGTCTCCCTCTAAAAGCTCATCTCCTTCGGGAAACGCCCTGCCGTGGGTTATATAGGCCCCGCCCCTCAACCTTTGCGAACCTCCCCGATCGCTCTTCCTCCGCCCTCTGTAGCCAAACCCCTGGCTCATGGTTGGTCGAGTGGGGCTGGCTCACTCCTCCCCTCTATGACGAGGTGGAGACACGCCTTTCTTCTCCGACCCTGCCTCGTGGTCAATGGCGGTTATTGGAGGGGAGGTAATTTTCAATCGACGAAAGGGGGAATGGAGGTTTTGGGAATGGGAATGAAGGGAATCTATCTCTTTCACTGGTGCAATGGAGTATTTCAATTAATGGGAGACACAGCCTTACCCTAAAACACATAATAAGATATAACTATCGAACAGGGGTATTCTATGATTGGCTGACGTGCATGCTTTTGGACTAATTATGGGACGCCCTTTGACCTTTACACAGCTCCGGAGGCAGGAGGGGCCAGACTCAAGCAATCTATCTATAATTCCAGCAATCTCTGTGTGTCTGTCTGTGTGTCTGTGACCGCTGTTTCTCGACAACCACGGGTCCGATATACTTGAAACTTGCCAGGTATATTGCTGGGGACCCGAGGATGTGCCTTTTCAAGGTTTGTAATTAATCGGACAAGTACCTACCGAGCTATGTCCAAAAAACGCTTCGACCAATCAGAGAGCAGCGAGCTATCACGTGTGCCGAACCGTTAATGCAATGCAAGCGTTAATGCGTTAATGCAAGGCTTTTCTTTTTTTCCCTCTTCTCTTTCTACTTTTCCTTGCGATTAAATTGCAAACAGCCAAAATACGTTGGCGCTAATTGAATAATTGGCCATTAACACTAAAATAATCGTAACTGCGATATGCCAACTTCCGGACAGTGCAGCCTTCCATGTTGTTGTTGTTTGCAGCAGCTGTTTGCAGCAAGGCAAGGCTTTTCTTTTTTTCCCTCTTCTCTTTCTACTTTTCCTTGCGATTAAATTGCAAAAAGCCAAAATACGTTGGCGATAATTGAATAAATGGGCATTAATAGATAGATAGATAGATATGCGATATGCGAACTTCCGGACAGTGTGCGCGTTACGAGCTGACCGCCATTACGGTACGTAATTCGATTTCTTATGCGCATTATTTCTCCCAATTCAGTCAGAGCGAAGGGCGGAAGCGAAGAGCGTTGTTATTTTTTGTTTACGGGCGTACGGGCGGGGTAGAGCGTACGGGTAGCGTTTTTTTTTTTTTTGGGCAAGGAACGGGCACCCACGTACGGGCAATGCCCTAGTAATAATAATACACGCAATAAAAAAAAATACAGTCCTCATATCCGCAACAATATTATGATGAAAATATGAACTGATTTGATTTCAGTGTCAGAGGTCATGTCAGGTAAAATGTGATACTTGGGAACAGCTAAAGGGATTTAAATCAAAATTGGTACAAGTATGTATAATGATGTAATAATGTGGGCGGAGGCATGTCTGTCTAGGTCGCGACGTCGAAGAGTGCCCTTCCATTTCAACGTTGTTTATAGCTCGTGAAAAAGCAGTCACACAAATGACGCACAAATATGCAGTCAGTACAGAGACATTAAACAACACTGATGTTAACATCAAACATCACACAAACACAGCTGATGAAAATGGCGGAAGTGACAACTTCCCGGAGCACACTGTGTGCCTGCTTCGCCATCTTGTGACGTGACCAACACACACATGGTTTTTCCATGGTCTAGCCTGCAAATGCTTTTATTTGCATCAAGTGAGGAAGCAGGACCTACAATTTTAACGTCTTTGGTATAAACGTACATCAAAATATATCGTTTTGTGATTAAACGTTTGTTGCAGTAAACCTAAACCAAGTTTACTGACCATCCACGAATATTTTTTGTTCCCAGCCCCTCCGACAAGGTCGGAGACTAGGGGCATTAAAGTGAGCTCTGACCGACCGACCAATGATCTGTCCGTGTACTTTGCCATATTTCAAAAACCGTTGGACATTTATTTTTCTTATTGCAGATATCTATTCCTCATACCACCCAAAAGGCAGGTGACCTAGAGTACCAACTCCTTGTTTTCTTGGTTACAGCAAGCAATGTTTTTATCCTGAGGGTTGGGCATGTGTATTGTGGTTATAAAGGGTGAGATGACTAAATCTGGTAGAGATTGTTTGTCTTAACCATAATATTTTCAAACTGCTCCTCATCCTTCTGTAGTAAAGTCAGAGCCAGGAGTGAAATGCACCCCCAGAGTGAGTTCACCGGGCCCACCGTGTCTCCCCTCGCCATCTTGGATCAAATCAGAGCCCATGAGTACAAGTTCTGCTCCCCCCGTTGAGCAAATGAACATCGAGTGAGGAGATCTTTATTTGCAACTCTTTTTAATTTGCAATTGGGATTACCATTCATTTTGAAATTTATCATTGGGAATTTAACAATAACTTGTAGTCACTTCCTTAATTTTAATAATTTGCATTTTCTTGTGTGATAGCATGAAATATACATATTACATGTACAAAAATTCATTCCTTTTCTCAAAAATGACCACCTGTTTCTTTTTCTGTGCAATATGCCCTTCAAGTACCATTCTTTGACAGGACAGTAGGTACTATTCGATTGACTTCCTGGGCAATGAATAACTTTATGGTTTTGGCATCAATTTTACATTTTTTGCCTGGTGTTGGCTTAGCGGTTAGGGTGCAGGCTTGGGATCCTGGGTTCGAATCCCGGTCGATCGCTGAATTAACGCCAGGGGGGTTGACTCAGCCTGTCATCCTTCCGAGGTCGGCAAATTGAGCACCAGCTCACTGGTAATTCCCTGTGTGTCGCAAGAGGCGACTAACAGGGTTGGCGGCAGGAAGGGCATCCGGCCATAAAACATTGCTTCAAAAAGGGGACCATGGTGCCCGAAAAAGGCCAACCGCTGCTCTGCGGGGAAAAATGGCCTCTAAAGATGGTTCATCAATTTTACATTTAACAAGGTTTCTGTGTTGTAGCCAGGAAATAAGATGTTCAAGTTAAAGTGAACTTGCGTAGTTGGAGTCTCTGAAAGACACTTCTGCGAGGCCTTGCAAATTCAGTGTCAGCTGCTATGTTGCTTCCCATAGTATCAGTCAACCTGAAGATCAAAAACAAACAAGCAGTAGGCCAATGCATGCTGATACCCTGGATTAGTTTTTGTTTGGGGGTTAGGTAAGTTGCAGATATGACATAGGTATGATGGGCCAAAGTTGCCTTGAATTGGCCCTTAATTATATTGTGCTTATAATATTTGCATTTCATCAATCCCTCGTCATATTTTCTTGTCTCATTTCTTAGAATGTGTATCTGTTTGCCTATTGATTGTGTCCCCTATCTGCAGCCCATCATTGTTTGAGACGCGTGATCAGTTACTTGCAGCCATCTTCAGGAAGAATCCCCTTTTTGGTACGGATGTGCAGTTGTGGGATAAAAAGGATAGAGGACGATGAATGATTGAAGGAGCCTCATGTTGCCAATTACACTCTTAATGTCAACAGCATCTATGTTTAAGGCCAAAGTCATTGCATGAATATTCGAGTCCCCGTCGTGCTGTTGAAATAGCACCAGGTTGACTCAGGCTGTCATCCTTCCAAGGTCGGCAAAATGAGTACCAGCTTACTGGTAACCGGGGCACTGCAACAGCGGCACAGCCACGTTTCCAGAAAATGATGCAACCAGCAGTCACAGGCTGCACACGAAGCACCGCCACCACCACTGAACACAAAGCTTTGTATATTAAGAAGTCACATTAAACAGGTCAATGGGCATGTCAGCCATGCCAGGTGGATATCCGTCTCTGGGGGCATGTTTCCTCAGATAAATCCCTGTATGAAGCCGTAGGTCCTCAACATTTTCACTGGACAGCTGTCATAGTGTCGGCAAGTAACTTTTATGCAAGTTGCCTCTATTTGCTTGGATGCTTGGAGGAAGAAAATTATTTCTTGGCTGTGCTGCCCCAATGGTCTTTAACACCAAGGCAGAAAAATCCTTCCTGGCAATCAGGCAGCCTCACTTTTGCTTGGATGCAGGTAGAAGGTTCCCATGAGCTGGGGAACTTGTGCTGCTTTGACAGCGGTGAAGAGTTAATGAAAAAATAATTTGTATTACATAGTCAAGGCTTGTGGAATGGCTTGTGGTCATGGGGCCCGCAAGGCTAACCCCCACTCTAGCAGGGAAAATGGCCTTAAAATGCCTGTTGTTGTTGTTGTTGTTGTTGTCAAGGCTTGTGGAAGAGCTCAAACACAGAAGTGATCAGAAATGTCAGGGTAACTTGGGTAATGGGTTATCTATATATTATATACACTCGAGGTGGGGGAGCGGATAGGTGAGGATGGGAGAGACCAATTCCTGTTTTTGTTGACATGAGTAATTAGGTTTTCATGACAGGAAGGAAATCCTTAAGATTGAATGAGAAGAAAGGACCAAGTCTTGTTTCACAACTTGCGATGAGTTTTGCAGTTTTTTTTGATCCACTGCCTACCTTACACCGACCGAGATAAGTGTATCATCATGTTTTAAACATCAGCCAATGAAAATATGTTGGGGGGTTTTTTTTTTTTACAACCTCAGGACGAGCTGCGAGTGAAAAGTCACCATTGGTTGCTCCCACTCTTGAGTATTTCCTAAGCTGGCCAATCGGAAAGCGCAGGGCTGCAGAGGTAAATCTTCATCTGCCTCCTCTTCACTAACTGCACCAATTTTGTAATTTAAGCATTAGGTGTCTGTCCAATGTGTGCATGCATAGTGCATACAGTGAGAATGTTTTCATTGAGAAACTGAATAATATTTTTACGTTACGTGTTGTGCTTTACGAATATGCTTATTGCCAGGTGGCCTTAACCTTGACAACACTTGTAATAATAATTTGTAATAATCTGTAAAAATTGTAATAATCCACACTTCAGTAACAATTCAGGCTTTGAAAGAATTAACATTAACTTTTAAGTTTTTCTTGGAAATCCCAATAAACCACCAATCCTGTTTGTTTTTACCTTAATTAGTCAATTTTCCTTGGAGCCTTGTTATTGATTAGTAAAAAGCCCATAAAAAATGACGGGTTGCAACAGTTTATTTGAGGCTGCAGCCTCGTGAGCATGCGAAAGTCTGAAGCCTCGGCCTAGTGTCAGGTGTGCTTATATCTTCTTTATTTATTAGACATCTTACAGACGTAAATGAACACTCGTTTTACTCTGCGTATGTTGTACATCATGTGCAGCGAATTTCACCTCCCTGCGCCGTGTATTTATATTTATTGTTTTTTTTTTTTAATGCTTCTGTACACCGCCCTTGAGGCTCGGTTTGCAAGCCACCATCTACAATTCCAATGGAAGAAACATAATTACTCTTTTATGGAAA
The DNA here is from genome assembly GCF_964187855.1 of Myxine glutinosa. Taxonomy (NCBI): domain Eukaryota; kingdom Metazoa; phylum Chordata; class Myxini; order Myxiniformes; family Myxinidae; genus Myxine; species Myxine glutinosa. Next base: position 267,006,385 of record NC_136261.1, on the reverse strand, counting down.
ATGTTTTTTTCCTGAAGTGAACATATAGTACCGTAGTGAACAAAAAATAGACCGTAGTGAACACATATTCATGTTAAAAGAATGGAATTTAAACCCTACCTTTATGAAGGGGGATAAACCCTTATGAAGTACAAACACACAAGCTGACAGCGTTTTATATGGTAAATGTTTCATGAGACCATAAATAAGGTTTTACTGTACACATTACTCTGTTGCATGGTTAATTTTTATCATTAACTTTTTGCACTTGGTGCAGAATCGTTTGTACTTTTTTATTCCTCCACAGCCGAAGGCCAGAGACATTCAAGTTGTCCTCCGTCCGACCGTGTATCCGTGTGCGTTCGTTATCGGTTCTTTGCTGCCACGATAGCTTGTGAACCAATGCAGATAATTCCACCAAACTTGGCACAAGTACGAACTGTAATACAAAGATGAACGTGATTGTATTTTGGGTTGAAAAAGTCAAATGTCTAAGGTCACATGCCCTGTCATTGAAAATATTTGTTACCACCGTAACTAGTGAAACACAAGATATTTCAAATAAACTTGGCACTGGTAACGACTGTAATACAAAGATGAACTGATTTAATTATGGGTTTAACAAGTCAAAGGTCATGTGCCCTTTGAGAATCATTTTGCAGACCATAACTCGAGTTGGACCACCTGATGCCTCTTCCACATGTCTCTCTTTTCTCTCTGTCATGACCTTCATTTTTCAATGTGACCTCGAATTGATATCAAACGAAAGTGGGTTGACATCTCACGTGGACAGAGGCATATCCATCGACGCATTCCCGTCAATTTCTATTTTTAGTTTGTCCTGTGTCTGAGCATCTGGAATATTTTCATTTTTGAAATATCTGCCTGCATTGAGTTATTGGGACCGAAAAACAACAACAACCACAGTTCCCGAAAAAGGCCAACCCCCGCTTGCGGGGAAAAATGGCCTCTAAAGGTGGTTTTTTTATTTTATTATTGAGTTATTGGGATAACAATGGCTTTCCATTGGTATTTCCTCAGTGCCAATCCCAGCTGCACAGTGTACACTGGCATCACATGTAGCAAGCAAATGACCCCATCCCTGAAGCTCATTAATGAATCAGCTGGGTTTTCAATTACAAACTGAGTCAGTGGCATGGTTGGTTAATCCTCCCAAACATGCTGGTTCCAGAAGCTAAGATTTGATTTGTTGCTACCGTTGACTTCAGCTGGATTTGAACCTGCACCCTTTGCTGTGCTAGTCCAGTGTCCTCAATGTCCGGCAATCTCTTTTTTACTTTATGCTACTGTCAATATTACAGCAGCTAAAACCAATTTGGTTGTCTCCTCTTCCTTCTTAAAGGCCTTTTGTAGAAAATTCCTTGAATTTTTTTGATGTGGTAGTTTTGTTGTTTGGCTTATTGAGCGTTTACTTTTATTAGTTTGTACAATTATCACATGTAGGACTAAAATATTAGGAGACATCAATGGACTATTCTATGAATCACAAGGACATAAGGAGACTATTAAGAAGTCAACACAATATGTGGGATTTCAATCTGGGATTTCAGCATCATGAGGCAAGTGCTTAGATATGAATCTCCAACAGATGTTTCCTTTATTCTCCTACTTGTCTTTGCCTTGCTATTTGTGCATATTTGCCATCCTCTAAGCTATAATCTCTGTACCAACAACCCGCTTCTATTCCAGTGGCAGAGAGTGCGCCGTGTTCGCCGGTTGCTAATAGCAATGGTTGCAGTCCAACCACACCTCGAAGTTCTCGTTGATATTCCCACCACCCGCATCCTTGCTACCTGGTGTCGTCGCCATGGCTTCACACCACCAGATCCACATACCACTTGCGGAAGCAAACTACATCATGGCCTCGAGGACCTCCTGTTGCAAGTTGACAGCGAACCAGGTGAGAAGCACCTCTGTGCCCATAAAGCTATGCGAAGGTGGTGTGTGCATGGAGAAAGCAAGTTATCTTTAGCTTATTTTCATTCTTCTTTGACATCAATGTTTGGCCAACAAGATGGTGCAGAGATATCTAGTCTGGGTTTGATTTTTGGTCCGACCTGTTGGACCTGTCTGGGTTTGATAAACTGTTGGATTGGTGCTTCAGTCAGTATTTCCTTATAAAGTACGCCGACTGGTGGATGGATGTTAAGCTGGGTGTCCCATCTGCTAGCATTAGCTTGACTTGTGGACGTCTTTCTTGAAAAGAATCAGCTGCAGCCATGCCAAATTACACATTACTGCCCTAGCCATCTCCAGTCGAATCTCAACTCTGCCCAGCGAGTTCGTAAAAGACTTGGGCCAAACGTCTTTGAAAGGCATCTTTCAAAGTCTTATGTAGAAATGAATAGGAATTGACAGTCATGGATGTTTGTAAATACGGTCAGATATGATTTTTAAACCACGACGTGCAATGCTCCCTTCATTCATCCTTTTCAAGAGATACAAGAGAAAAACTCAACATAATGCAGGATTTTCTCAAATTATAAATGCAATGAAAAACGATATAGCATCTGAAAATGCAAAGTCTATCCGCATCTGCTTTGTATTCAGACTTCTTCTTCTTCCTCTGTATGCTAAATATGACAAAAACAGTTAAAAATTTAAAACAAATTGACAACCTCAAAAGCAATCATGCCAGTGACCCAATAGTGAGTGACCCAATATGCTAATTCAGTGACCCAATATGCTAATCCTACTCAAATTTCAAGTAAATTAGATGAAAATGGACGATTCTATACAACCTTGACTTTTTGATCTGAAAAAAAAAAACAATCAGCTTCTAGCTTTTGATTAGTGAACAAATTTAGTGACTAAATATGCCAATTCTTAAAATTTCAGGTCAATTGGATGAAAATTGATGATTTTATGGGATGCTGACCTTTGACCTTTTGACCAAATTATTAATTTATCTTCTCCATATTCTCTTAATAAAGCCATGTCGCAAATGGATGCCAAAAGCTCAAATTGTAAAAAACTTATGGTTCGGACACACACGGACACACACACACACACACACACACACACACACACACACACACCAAAACCCCGTGGGGGGACGGGCTGACTAATATTTTAAATTTCTGATGAATTTGCCACGATCATCATTTGCCAATGATGAATTTGTCACCGAAATGTTTCATAAAGGTAGAGAAAGGCCGAAACAAGGTGGCATGTCATGGAAGCATATGAGTCTAGTTTGTCCTTAGTGTTAACACTCATTTCACTTTATGTGTGGCTTGCAATGTTCTTCACCAGTTACAACTGTCACTAAAGAAATAAACAGGAAGAACCAGCCTTGGTGGTGCAATGGTTAAGGTGTCCACTCTGAGCCTGGGATGTCGGTGGTTTGAACCCTGGCCGAGTCATATCAACGACATTATATGTGGTATGTGCTGCTTCTTTGCTTGACCCTCAGCAATTAAAAAGGATGGAGCACAGACAAATAACCACAGTGTTATGGGTTTGGGGTCTGCGTACCACGAATGGTGACTCGGACCCGCTTCACAACCTCCGACCCTGAAGCTGACAAGCCGTAGATAACTCCTTGGCATGACGGGTTGCTAATCAACCACGGACGCAGTCTGAGGTGACTAAATCTGGTGGGGCCCCACGCCCAAATCTCGCCTTACCTTCCCCGTTATTTAGTTATCTCATATGGGGAACCGTGCTCTCGACACCCAACCTTATCTATGAATTAATAGGTACAGCTGAGTGGAACCATAAGTGGGACGTCATCTAATCTAGCGTAGCGAATCAGGGGGCACAAACTCCCGTCTACTTACGACATACTATGTCTAATCAATGGAGGAAATAGACGATCGAATAGGTTTGGAAAGTTTATAACGATTTAACAAAGGCACATATTTACAAGCAAGTATTCACAAGATGCAGTGTCACAAGGAAACGTCTAAACCCTTATCACGGAAAGAACCCCTTATACATTTCACCTTATCACGACAACACAATACAGGCATGCTTCATTCAACTGGGAAATTAAACAAAACTGGATAGAGAAAGGAAGAAGAAGTAGGGGTGTATTATCAACCCCTTTCTCACCTGCACATGAGCTGGTGCGCCCACGTGGGTCCCAACATGAAGGGGAGTGAGGAAAGGGAGGAAGAAGAGGATAGTGCAGTGCAGCATGTCGAGGGAGGTGCAGGTGTTTGCAATGTGTGCACGAGAGGAAACTAAGGGCGAGTCAGTAACCCCGCCCGCACGGGTCAAGGGGTAATTGTTGAAACTCTGTGCCCTGCCGGGTCAAGGGGAAAATGTTGAGCTCTTTTAAACGTCTCAAGTAAACAAATTAGAAGTAGCGATAGAAGAGAAAGATCATGTTGAAGCACGCGGTGCTACGCGCGTGACTTGCTACCAAGGAGGAAGCGGACAACGCGGTAAGTTTATAGTTCTTTATTCCAAAGAGGTCACTGTAGCACTGGCGCGCTCCGGGCTGCGCGCCCGGTGTATATCCTGAGGCCACGCCTACCCCTTGGGCGTGGCCGCCGCCCACTTGGTGCGCAGAATGATGTCACCACGCCAGTGGGCTTTCGTGTCCGCCACACGCGCCCCCCCAGAATTCCCGCGCACCTGGAGAGCCAGTTTGCGGGGCAAACGGATGACCCGGCCGAAGCGCCCTCTGGCGACCGGCGGTGTCCGGGGTGCAGGGATGCCAGGTGGGATGCCCCCGGCTGTACCCGGGATGGGTGCCGGACCGGGGGGCGGCGTGCCTGCGGTGCTGGGCGGTGCTGGGGGTCCGCCCGCAGGGGGGCGGCCCCGACGCGGGGCCCGAGCTACCGGCGGTGGGTGGTCCACGTCGAGGTGGGCCGGCTTGAGGCGGTCTATGGAGACGGTCAGGAGTGCCGCCGATGTCCAGGGTGAAATGTTTCACCCCGGTCTCCAGCACGCGGAAAGGCCCGTCGTACGGGGGCCGCAGTGGTGTCCGGTGGGCGTCGTGCCGGACGAAGACGTACTCCGCGGTGCGAAGCTCCGGGGCGACGTGTGTAGGAGGGTGCCCGTGATGCGCCGTCGGCACCGGGGCAAACCTCTGGGCGGTCTCCTGCAGCGCAGAACGCTCCTGCGCCGCAGACCAAGGTGCCGTGGGGTCGGGGAGGAACTCGCCCGGCACCCGCAGCGGTTGTCCAAAGACCAACTCCGCCGCGGATGCACGCAGGTCCTCCTTGGGCGCCGTCCGGAGGCCCAGCAGGACCCAGGGGAGCCTGTCAACCCAGCCGCCGTCGCGGAGGGTGGCCCGGAGCGCGGCCTTCAACGAGCGGTGGAATCGCTCGCACAGGCCGTTGGCCTGGGGGTGGTAGGCCGTGGTTCGGTGCAGCTGGACTCCGAGCCCCCGCGCGACCGCGGCCCAGAGCTCTGAGGTGAACTGGGGGCCGCGGTCGGACGAGATGTCCGAGGGGGCGCCGAACCGGGCGACCCAGGTGGCGATGAACGCCTGCGCGACGTCTGCCGCCGTCATCGCCGCCAAAGGCACGGCCTCCGGCCACCGGGTGGTGCGGTCCACCATGGTGAGGACATGGGTGAAACCCCGCGAGGGGGGCAGAGGTCCCACCAGGTCCACGTGAATGTGGTCGAACCGACGTTCCGGCACCGTAAACGGGGCCAAGGGGGCCTGGGTGTGTCGGTGCACCTTTGCGCGCTGGCACGCGAGGCATGTCCTGGTCCAGACGCAGACGGCCTTCCGGAGGCCATGCCAGACAAACTTGTCGGCGACCAACCGCTGGGAGGCCCTCGTGCCCGGGTGGGACAGGCCGTGGATGGCGTCAAAAACCTGGCGCTGCCAGCCTGCGGGCACGATGGGGCGAGGCCGCCCGAGGGAGACGTCGCAAACGAGGGCCGTGCCCGTGCCGTCGAAGGGCACCTCGATGACGCGGAGGCCCGTGACGGCGGTCCGCAGGGCCTGGACCCAGGGGTCGGCGGCCTGGTCCGCTGCCATCCGGGCATAGTCGATGCCAAGGTGGACTGCGTGGGCGACGGCCCGGGACAGGCAATCGGCCACCGGGTTGTCCTTTCCCGCGACGTGCCGGATGTCCGTCGTGTACTCGGACACGGCCGCGAGGTGACGCTGTTGCCGGGCCGACCACGGCTCGTTGACCTTGCCCACCGCGAAAACCAGCGGCTTGAGGTCGACGAAGGCCGTGAACGCACGGCCCTCGAGCAGATGGCGGAAGTGCCTGACCGCCAGGTGAAGCCCAAGCAACTCGCGGTCAAAGGCGCTGTAACGGCGTTCGGGCGGGCGAAGCTGCCAGCTGAAGAACGCCAGCGGTTGCCAAGCTCCATGCACCCATTGCTCGTACACCACGCCCACCGCGTAGTCCGAGGCGTCGGAGGTGAGGGCGATCGGTGCATCGAGCGCCGGGTGCGCGAGCATGGTGGCGTTGGCCAAGGCGAGCTTCGCGCCCGAGAACGCCGCGTCCATCTGCTCGGTCCAGGTAACGTCACCTTTGCCCGGCTTCCCTCGGAGGGCCTCGTGTAAGGGGCGCAGGAGCTGGGCGATGCGGGGCAGGAACCGATGGTAAAAGTTTACCATGCCCAGGAACTCCTGGAGCCCCTTGATCGTGCGGGGGCACGGAAACCCCTTCACCGCCTCCACCTTGGCCGGTAGGGGGACGGCCCCGTGCCTGGTGACGCGGTGCCCCAAAAAGTCGATTTCAGCGACACCGAACCAGCACTTGGCGGGGTTCACGATCAGGCCGTGCTGGCCCAGTCGTTCGAAGAGCGTGCGGAGATGGTGAAGGTGTTCTTCGCGGGACGTGCTGGCGACGAGGATGTCGTCCAGGTAGACGTATAAAAAATCCAAGCCGCGCAAGACGCTGTCCATGAGGCGCTGGAACGCCTGAGCCGCATTTTTCAAACCGAAGGGCAGCCGAAGAAATTCGAAAAGCCCGAATGGCGTGATGACAGCCGTCTTCGGGATGTCCTCCGGCCTGACAGGGACCTGATGGTAGCCGCGCACGAGGTCCACCTTTGAAAAGAAGGACATATTCGCCAAGCGGGCGGAAAAGTCCTGAATGTGGGGGACGGGGTAGCGGTCGGGGGTGGTGGCGTCGTTTAGGCGCCGGTAGTCCCCGCACGGTCGCCATCCCCCGCCGGGCTTGGGCACGATGTGGAGCGGGGACGCCCACGCGCTCTCGGAGTGCCGCACGATGTCAAGCCGCTCCAACGTAGCGAACTCCGCTTTAGCTATGGCGAGCTTAGTCGGCTCGAGGCGGCGTGCCCGGGCGTAGACCGGTGGCCCGGCGGTGGGGATGTGGTGTTCCACCCCGTGCTTGACGGTCCCCGCCGAGAAGGTCGGCCGCGTGAGGGCCGGGAAACCCGCGAGGAGGCGGGCGAATTCGTCCACTGCCGGAAGCGTACAGATGAACCTGGCCGGAACGGAACCGCTCAGCAAGCCGCTCGATGAGCCGCTCTGTGAGCTGCTCAACGAGCCGGGCAGCGCACACGCGAGCGAGCTGAACGTCTCAGCCTGGACAAGCCTTCTGCGCTTTACATCCACCAGTAATCCATTCGCACATAAGAAGTCCGCGCCGAGCAGTGCCATGGGCACGTCGGCCAAAACGAACGACCAACGGAAAACCTGCCCTCCGAACCGCAGGGAGAGACAGCGTTTTCCGTACGTGCGTATAGACGTACCATTGGCCGCAAGCAGCGCGGGACCTCGGCCCGCGGTGTCCTTGTCGGACGTACCGGCAGGAACGACACTCACCTGCGCTCCCGTATCGCACAGGTAACGGCGCCCGGACAAGGTGTCCGTTATGTACAGCAGGCTGTTGCCGACGCTCACCGTTGCCACCGAGCGCCGGCTCGCCCGTTTCCCGACCTGCCGAATGAGCACGGCGGGCGACACTGCCGAGCCTCGTGGCCGAACTTGGTGTGGAAGGAACACCAGGCGGGCAGCTGCGGCGTCGGAGGCCGCGGTTTTCTTCGCGGCGGCGGTGGTGGTGGTGGTGGGCGGGGCGTGACGGCGGACACGAGGTGCGGTGCATCGGGGAAAGCTTCGGGAGCCTCGGGAGCGGCAACCGCGCCAAGACTCGCCTGCGTGGCCAAAGCCGAGTAGTATTTGTCGGCCTCAGCAGCGAGCGCACGGGGTTCCGTTAACGCGGAACCAGCCAAAGTGAGGCGGACTCGTGCTGGCAGCTGGCGTCGAAACAACGCCCGGAATAGAGCGTTCGGGGTTTCGTCACCCATGAGCGCGAGCATATGGTCCATACGGACCGACGGTCGCGTGTCCCCGATCTCGGGGAGGTCCAAGAGGCGATCGGCCCGTGCATCCACCGTAAGGCCGAACGTGGCGAGGAGGAGACTCTTGATCGCCTCGTACCTGTCGTTGGCCGGTGGGATCCTCAGGACCGACACGACGCGGGCGGCCGTGCTGGCCTACCCGAGGGAGGCGACCACGTGGCAGTAACGTGTCTCGTCCGCCGTGATGCCTCGAAGCCTGAACTGGACTTTGGCCTGCAGGAACCAGATCTCCGCCTGAGCTTCCCAGAACTCGGGGAGCTTCATTGCTACCGCGTTGGTTGCCATGTCGGGTGGTCAGCGACGGCTGACCAGAACGTCGGAGGGTCACCAATGAAGCACGCGGTGCTACGCGTGTGACTTGCTACCAAGGAGGAAGCGGACAACACGGTAAGTTTATAGTTCTTTATTCCAAAGAGGTCACTGTAGCACTGGCGCGCTCCGGGCTGCGCGCCCGGTGTATATCCTGAGGCCACGCCTACCCCTTGGGCGTGGCCGCCGCCCACTTGGTGCGTGGAATGATGTCACCACGCCAGTGGGCTTTCGTGTCCGCCACAATGTAAGTCAGTGTATTTTTCTGCTGTATCCAAGGAACCTGCACTGTTTGCCCACTCTCTGCCTTGTGGCACCAGCCTGCTCGTCTCTGCAGAGGCTCGCCCTTGTATACATTCGCTTTGTGGCGCAACTTGTCCTGTACCGTTCCCCAGACACAAAACAGCCACACCGATGCTCAAAATTCACCAGCTTTTATACCTCTCGGGCGAGGCGTCACTTCTGGGAACGAAGGTCACTGCAACACTCTTTGACCTTCGTGTGTCGCTTTCTCATTGGTGTGCGCATGGTCCTTTCTTTCTGTATAGCTGCTTAGATGGTCGGTCATGCAACCTCCGTGCCGCTTTTTCCTCTTCGATTTCGCTTGGGCGTTCAATGGCTTGCATGGCGATGACGGTAGCACTGAAATGGCGGTGAGGCCAGCTCAGATAGCAGTGTAGTAGTTTGCGCTGCGGCGACGGCAGCACTGGAATGGCTTTGGTCATCTAATCTGTGTGTCGTGTAATGTAATGTGCATGTTGCTCTGTGTACATGGTTGCATTGTAGGAAAGTGCGGGATAGGAGAGGGGTTAAGATGGATGGGGAGAGAGATTAGACGACATAAAGATTTTAGAAAGGGAAGAATTACAAAGGGAATTCAAACCTGCTATACACACAACACATTTCCCTGTCACTAATACAAGGGGAGGGTAAACTAACATCGCCAAATTGCTCTGGAAATATCTAAACTAGGGATCCCTTATGCATTTAGTGAAACTCCCCTGGGGTCTTTCCAAAACCGCAACACTAGGTTGGTAATCATAGCGCAGGCTTTGATGGGCTGAAGGGCCTCCTCCTGTGCCAAGTTTCTTGTAAGATAATATTTTTAAGACAATGGTATGGGTCTTTGTGGGAAAAAAGTACTGTTGTTCCAAACCACATAAAACCTGGTTAGACTGGCCTACTGATTCACTAAAGGGAGTTTAACTAAACTTTTGATTTAAACGTTGCTGTGGATTAAAGAAAGACAAAAAAGCAGCACAATTGTGTCCAGGAAGTGAGCAACTCTGCAGGGGCAAAACCCCAAACAATGTTTGTAATGGACAATCCCATCTAAACATGGTCTTCCCAACAGGGGGTTGCATTTATTCAAAGTGGATAATGTCTGTGACTAACACGGAAGCTTTATTTCAAGGCCAAACTGCATTCACATTTATGCTCCCCCAATCTCTTATTGACCAAAAAGGCTGAAATGATGAATTGGTTGACTATAACCTGTGGGGGAAAAATGAGCGAATTTGTGCAACATTTGATTTATATGCACATAGTTTCATTTTGTTTTTTTCATACGTCGGTAGGCTTACTGTCCAACTCTGTTCCTCTGCAGACAAATCTTCAACACTAAGCACTTCAAGTGTATTATTGGAAGAAGCCCTCTCACAGACAATGAAGCACGGGGCAGCTTTTGATGTTGATGAGGAAGAAGACGAAGAAGTGGATGTACTGGGCGAGGTTGAAAGTTGCAAAGTGAAGGAAGAGGTTGAAGAGATGAAGCACAAGGACCAGTGGGCCCCTCAAGCAGCAATGCTCGTCGCTTTGGATCCGGCCGAACAATTCATACAGGAAACGGCGAATGAGGTCGGTGGTTGGGTGTTTCAGGTGTGGGTGCTTCATTAATTTGCTTTGAGGTTAGGAAGACTGGCTTACTCACATTTTGTATAAAATCTACCTTTACCAGGTTGGAGTTAATCTAGAAAGCACCGAGGTTATACCTGGAGTGGACGACATGATCACTGCACGCATGATGCTTAAGGTTAGCATGCCTGTCTCTCTCTCATCACAACACGGCTGAACTTTCCCCTAATGTCACTTTAATATGACAGGGCGAGCAGGACAGCCGAGAGGTACATACACTCTCCTCTGAGCGAACTAGCCTGGGTTTGAATCTCGACCCATCAATCCAATCTCATCATTCTGATGTTTCACAGGCAGGGTGATTGAATTGATGTGTGCCGTCCCTCGGATGGACATTAAACTGGGCGTCCCATGTGCCGGCATGAGTTGGTGGAGCTTAAAGGTTCCATGGTATCCTTTGCGAAGAGTAGGCGAGCTATCGCCGGCACAATGGCCAAATTACAAATTCCTTCTTTAGCCTCCAGGGGGCACTGCATCAGCGGAACTGCCGCACCACACATGGAGCCATGTGCTGCATACAAACGATAATGACGACTGTATGATAAAAAGTAATCGGTAAGAGTAATGGAGGAAAAGGAAATTGTATAAAGGGGGAACTTACTTTTAGGTTGTAAATTGAAGTAGTATGCAAAATGATATTTTATTAGTTTTACCAGATTTGTTTCTCGTGAATATTCAAAATATTGAACTGAGTGGCGTGCTGACGAGGAGGGGAGTGTCGTTGAAGCTGAAAGGAAAGGTGTATGCTGCAAGTGTGAGAAGTGTTATGATTTATGGGAGCGAGACATGGGTAATTAACGTAGAGCAGCAACGAAGGCTGGAAAGGGTGGAAATGCGAATGGTTCGGTGGATGTGCGGAGTATCGCTGAGAGAGAGGAAGACAAATGATGAATTGCGAAAGATGATGGGAATAGAGCCTTTGATGGATGCTGTGAAGAGAAACAGGTTGAGATGGTTTGGTCATGAGTTGAGGAAGGATGAAAGTGACTGGGTGAGAAGAGTGATGGAAATGAATGTAGAAGGAAGTAGAGGATGGGGAAGACCGAGAAAAACTTGGCTGAAGATGGTGGAAGAAGAAATGCGGGCAAGGGGGTTAACAAGGAGAGATGCAGAAAATAGGGCAAAATGGAGAAGATTGTCATGGGGACCGCAAGGCTAACCCCCGCTCTAGCAGGGAAAATGGCCTTAAAATGCATGTTGTTGTGTTTGTATTCAAAATGTTTGTTTATTTTAAACAATTGAGGTTATTTGTTTGTTTGTTTTGTTTTTTGTATACAGGATCGAGGCTCGTGAAAGAGCTAACATTTATCACACAAAAAAAATCAAACAGGTACACAAAACATATAAGGGTAGTGGTAGATAAGATGGGGAGAGAAGGGGAAGCACACAAACATAACATTTGAGAGCAGGGACATCCGGAGATCTGTGGGAGGGCTTGGGGGGAGGAGGCGTGGGAAGGCGGGGAGGGGTGGGAGAAGGATAAAACAAGGACACTGCAAGGACTTCCAGGAAGGAAGTTGGTATTTCAAAAAAGTGAATCTGGGGTGAAATTAGCGGGGGTAGAAAAGATCAAGGTTTTAGATGAGGGAAGATAAGAGATGGTGGTGAACAGCTGTTTTAAAGACCTGGAGAGAGGAGTGCGATTGAAGAGAGTGAGGGGGTTTGTTCCAGAAGTGGGAGAAAAGAGGAATGAAGGAGTGAAGGTGAGCAGAGAGTCTTGATTTTGGCAGTTTAACCATAAGAGGGTTGCAGGCAGATCTTGTGCGACCTGTCGGAATATTTGGGGGACAGAGCCCAGAGAGAGCTGGGGGAGCAAGGCCGGAGAGGAGTCGGTAGAAGACAGAAAGACCACCAACCTGCCTGCGGTGAGTAAGTGAAAGACCCTCGGAGTTAGCTTCATTGCCGGAGATTCCAATGATTCTGAAAGCTTTGGTTTCAACAGCGTGAAGACGAGCTAGGTCTGAGGCAGGAGCACCGGCCCAGAGGGGAGAACAGTATTCCATTGAGCTGCGGATGAAAGCCTTGTATGTGGTGAGGAGCTCAGGTGTGTCAAGGAAGGACTTCGCACGACGGAGGATGCCCAGTCGGCGACTGGCTTTGGAGGCCAGATTTGAAATGTGGTTTTCCCAGGAAAGATCATGACAAATATTGAGACCCAAAAGCTTGAGTGACAGAACTTCTTGGAGAGGATTATTCAGAAAGTGGATGGGAGGGTTGTCCAGTCGGTCTTTTCGGAGAGACAGTAAGAGTGTGAGATTTGTCAGGATTGAAAGACATGGTCCACTTGTTTGACCAGTCTGTGATTTTGTCCAGGTCTGCAGAGAGTGAGGAGGCTGCAGATTGCCGATCTGAGGGATGAGGAATGGAGCGACAGAGAGTGGAGTCATCAGAAAAGAGATAGAGAGGATTTTCAAAGTCAGAGAGATCATTGATACAACAACAAATACAACAACAACATACAACATTTTCCCTGCTAGAGCGGGGGTTAGCCTTGCGGTCCCCATGACAATCTTCTCCATTTTGCCCTATTTTCTGCATCTCCCCTTGTTAACCACCTTGCCCGCATTTCTTCTTCGACCATCTTTAGCCAAGTCTTTCTCGGTCTTCCCCATCCTCTACTTCCTTCTACATTCATTTCCATCACTCTTCTCAACCAGTCACTTTCATCCTTCCTCAACACATGACCAAACCATCTCAAACTGTTTCTCTTCACAGCATCCATCACAAGCTCTATTCCCATCATCTTTCGCAATTCATCATTTGTCTTCTTCCCTCTAAACGAAACTCCACCGAACCTTTCGCATTTCCACCCTTTCCAGCCTCGGTTGCTGCTCTACGTTCATTACCCATGTCTCGCTCCCATAAATCATAACACTTCTCACACATGCAGCATACACCTTTCCCTTCAGCTACAACAACACTCCCCTCCTCGTCAGCACGCCACTCAGTTCCAGAAACTTCTTCCATGCACATCTCCCTCCAGCAACCGTTGCCGAGTCTGATCCACCTTCTCCATTCAGCATGTCTCCTAGGTAACAAAATGTTTTCACACCTTCCAGCTTCAAGCCGTCTCCAAGATCCAACTCAACATTCACTCCATCTGCAGCTCCCTCTGTGCACCTTACACTTGAATGTAGCTGCCACACTGTTTAATGACCCTCTCAAACCACTACATTTTTGATGAAACCACTCAGCGCACATTGTACATTGAATGGAATTCACTCCGACACCCTTCCTGCACACAGCACACGGCCACTTCCCAGTTCTTTCCACCTCACCACATGCTTTACCACTTGCCATCACCTTCGTTTTTTTGATATTCACCTTCAGACCTTTTGTCTCCATACATTCCTTCCACTTGTTCATCTTCTCCTTCAGTCCATCCATACTTTCTGCAATCAACACCAGATCATCTGCATACAACAACTCCCATGGTAAACCCTCCTTTACGTTCCGAGCCAGCACCTCCATCACAGCTTCAAATAGTAGTGGACTTTGTACCGACCCCTGATGCACTCCCACCTTCACCTCAAACTCAGCACTGTTCCCGTCCTTGCAGCTGTACGTGCTCTTTTGTACATTGCCATCACTAATCTGATCAACCATTCCTCCACTCCTAACTTCCTCATGCCCATGTCACTACTTCACGTGGAACCCTATCGAATGCTTTCTCCAGATCAACAAACCCAAGAAACAACTTCTTCCTCTTCTCCATGTACTTCTCCTGCAACTGCCTCACAATAAAAAGCACGTCTGTCGTTCCTCTTCCTGGCATAAATCCAAACTGCATTTCGTCAATCTTCACTTTCTTCCTTATCCTCCTCTCCAACACCCTTTCCAATACCTTCATTCCATGCTCCAATAACTTTATCGCTCGATACTAGCCACAGTCCAGAGGGTCACCTTTCCCCTTGTATAGAGGGACGAGGGTACTCAGTTCCCAATCCACTGGAATGCGGCCTTCTTTCACCACCAGATTGCAGATCTCTGTCATTCTCTTCACCCCCCATTTCCCGCTGCCTTCAACATATCTCCCACAACTCCCGTCGGCCCTCCCGCATTTCTACTCTTCATTGCTTTTATCGCTTCCTCAACTTCCTTCTCGGTTAGCTTCTCTGCTGGTCCTAAAAGTGGGTTACTCTCTGTTGCCATCCCATTCATTCTCTGCATTCAACAGTATTTCCATATATCTCTTCCATCTTCCTTTAATTCCATCTGGGTCCACAACGATTTGTCCCACTTCATCCTTCAAGCAACTCACCCCCATCACATCACACCTCTCTGCTTTGCTTTGCAATCCTGAATACCGCTCTTTGACCCTCTTCCAAATCCAAGCTTCCAAATCCAAATCCAAGCTTGGTCTTCCGTTTCCGGTCTTGCTGGCGAGGGTTCGTTTATTCTCAGCTCTCCATGCTATCCATCGAAATCGAAGTTAAGTAATTGTTCCCATTTGTATTTTCGTTATAACTATTTATTTTATGGTGTATATATTGTCTCCCGACGAAGATTTTCGGTGCAAATCTTTCATACCTGTATTGAAAATCGTGTTAATTCGGGTCGTGTTTTGAGGCCTTGTAGTTGTACAATGCACTGTACAACCTTGAGGCTTTGTTTTTCTCTCAGCGGTCCGTGTTTTTGTGATCCAATAACTTTCGTTCTCCGTTTTCCCAATCTTTTCACCCCATAGCCCTCTTCCTTGTGTCAATCACAACTTTTATCGCTTCCTCAACTTCCTTCTCGGTTATCTTCTCTGCTGGTCCTAAAAGTGGGTTACTCTCTGTTGCCATCCCATTCATTCTCTGCATTCAACAGTATTTCCATATATCTCTTCCATCTTCCTTTAATTCCATCTGGGTCCACAACGATTTGTCCCACTTCATCCTTCAAGCAACTCACCCCCATCACATCACACCTCTCTGCTTTGCTTTGCAATCCTGAATACCGCTCTTTGACCCTCTTCCAAATCCAAGCTTCCAAATCCAAATCCAAGCTTGGACTTCCGTTTCCGGTCTTGCTGGCGAGGGTTCGTTTATTCTCAGCTCTCCATGCTATCCATCGAAATCGAAGTTAAGTAATTGTTCCCATTTGTATTTTCGTTATAACTATTTATTTTATGGTGTATATATTGTCTCCCGACGAAGATTTTCGGTGCAAATCTTTCATACCTGTATTGAAAATCGTGTTAATTTGGGTCGTGTTTTGAGGCCTTGTAGTTGTACAGTGAACACTGTACAACCTTGAGGCTTTGTTTTTCTCTCAGCGGTCCGTGTTTTTGTGATCCAATAACTTTCGTTCTCCGTTTTCCCAATCTTTTCACCCCATAGCCCTCTTCCTTGTGTAAATCACAACTCAAAAAAATCCAAAAAAAAAACATTTCCTTCTCTGTTCTCATTCGTTTATTCATTCTTATTCGTTCGTTCGTTCGTTCTTCGACCACGTGTTTCTCCCCCATTTCCCCAGATAGATTGTCAAATTTCAACTCGTTATTTTATCGTCCATGCGTTATTGTTTTGATTATAGTTACTTTTGGTTTGAATTTCCTGTAACTTGTAATTATTTAATCGTGTTCTGCTCCTCGTGTGCAGCCTTGTAGTTGTACCCCCGTCGGTGTTTGTTATCTTAATCGTGTTTTGCTTGGCTCTTAGTTTTTTTCCCTTCTACCCCGAACATAATACTCTGTCTAACGTTCTAAATCCCCACCTCCCCCCCCCCCCCCACCCCCAAAAACCACACAAACAAACAAAAAAAAAAAAACATTTATTTTCCTTTCTCCACGTGTACTGTGTTCGCCCCGCCCCCATTAACTCCTTGCCATCCACCGTTTGCCCTTCACGTGACTCGTGGTGGTCCCTCTCGGCTCTCCCCCCGTTGGTATTTTTGTGCACATAAGATTGTTCACGGTTCTGTTTAAATATTATTTAAATATGTTTTACCTTTCCCCTTCAGTGTTTTACTCAGTGGTATTTTACAACACGCTGTTTTTCTTCCTATTTAAAAGGCTTTTCTCAATTTCCTCTCCAACTCATTCCACCTCAAAAAAAAGAAATTCAATATCTTATACGTCTCCCTCACTACATGGTCTAAATTCACATTCATTCCATCCCTCCTCCATCATTCTGAACCGGATTGCTAACTTGAAAATCACAACAAACCCAATTTGTTTTCAATGTTCGTCTTTCATTAATCATCCACTTTCTAAACTCCCCTCTTGCCCCTCCCATCCAAATCCCTCCCCTTGCACCTACACTCCTAAACTCCCCCCTTGCCCCGCCACTCTTAAACTCCCCCCCTGCCCCTCCACTCCTGAACTCCCCCCTTGCCCTTCCACTCCTGAACTCCCCCCTTGCCCTTCCCCTCCTAAACTCCCCCCTCACTCCTCCCCTTCAATACTCCCCCCCAACCCCTCCCATTCAAATCTCCCCCCATACCATTCCTCTCCAATTCTCCCTCCTCCCCCCTCCTCCTCAAAGCTGCCTGCTCCCCACTTCGTCTCCCTTCTATCTCATACATCCACCCCCCCCCCAACCTTCTTCTTTCCTCTGCCCCCCCTCAAACAACCCCTCACTGTGCCTCATCCCTTCACCTTCAAACCTTTCATCCTCCTCATCCTTCCCTTTCTTGGAACTCTTCTGCAATCGCTGACACACTAACAACTGCTCTCCCTACCTCCCCCTCTCATCCTTCATCTTACCCTACTCCTCCCCTCCCCTGTCCTGTACCCGATGCTCCCCCTCTCTCTTCATTAACGGTATGGACCTCAAACATCCGGGGCCTTCGCTCAAACCTGACTGATCTCTCCATACAGGTTGCTTCTGACAATCCAGACTTGATCTGCTTAACAGAGACTTTCCTCCTTCAAGATGTCTCTGATTCCTTAATATCTCTTCCTGGTTACTCCCTCCTCCGGTATGATAGACCTGAGCCTCGGCCTGGTGGTGGGGTGGCTATCTTTATCAAAAACTCTCTTCCTCACTCTCCTTGCACTGCCCTCTCTCCTCCTCACCCCCAGGAGTACCTCTGGCTACGGCTTCCTCTCCGCTCCCACCTTTTGTTCATATGTGTTCTGTACCGTCCCCCAAACAGTGATGACTCCATCTACATTTCACTGTCCGACAACATGGACCAACTTCTATCCACTCATCCCAACTCTCTCTTCCTCATATGTGGTGACTTCAATTGTCATCATGCCACCTGGTTGGGTGTGGGTTCCTCTCTCACCAGTCATGGCACCTCAGCAAAGGACTTCTGTGACTCACTGGGATTGACACAATCTGTCAATTTCCCGACCCGGATCTCAGCCAATGGAGTATCTTCTCTTCTAGACTTGGTTATGACTAACTTCCCTGCTAATGTCTGCTGCTCTTCTTCTGCTCCAATCGGTTCTTCCGATCATGTGCTTGTCAAAGTGGACATCTCTCTGGCCATTCTCAGAGAGCCTCCTCAGCGTCGACGAGTCTGGCATTTCACTCAGGCCGACTGGGACGGTCTTGAAGCAGCCATCAATCGTCTGGATTGGTCTCCCATCTCCACTGCCTCTGACATCAATTCTTCCTGGGAATTCTTCCAAAGCAAACTGATCTCTCTCTCATGCACAGATTTATCCCATCTCGCCTTCAGTTGTCTTACCCTTCCTCCCGTCCATGGTACACTGAATCTTGTGGTGAGGCAGTTGCCCTGAAAGAACTTGCCTTTGCCTCTTGGAAGGCTAATCCAACTGAAGGAAATCTCAGTTCCTTCCACCAAGCTCGGAACAAGTGTGTGTCTACCCTCAGGAGTGCCAGGAAGCACTATCTCTCCTCACTCAAGAATGAACTCTCAAACCTGTCTCCTTCCTCCAAATCCTGGTGGCGTCTGGTCAAATCCGTTTCTGGTGTTTGTTCCCCCTCCATCCCCTCCCTTACCTCAAATGGCCACACAGTTGACATCGCACGTGACAAAGCCGAATGCCTCAACTCTGTGTTTGCCTCAAAATCCTTAGTCCCAAACCCATCTCTCTCTGTTCCCACCTTTCCCAGTCGAACCAAACTGCTCCTGGACTCTGTGACCTTCTCTCCTGACAAGGTGGAGGAGTTTTTGTCAAACCTCGACTCTGATTCTGCAACTGGACCAGATGGCATCAGCCCACAGGTCCTAAAATCCTGCTCTGCCGCTCTATCTCACCCTCTCTCTGTTCTTTTCACCCTATCTTTTGCTCAAGGTCATCTGCCAGCATCCTGGAAATCAGCAAACATTACCGCTTTACACAAAAAAGGTGCAAAAACAGATCCTTGCAACTACAGACCAATCAGCCTGCTCCCAATTATCAGCAAAGTCATGGAATCCATCATTGCTTCGGATATGAAATCTTTCCTCTTCTCCAATGGCTTGATCTCTGATCATCAATTTGGTTTCAGACCAGGTCACTCTACTCTGGACATGCTGCTTCTGCTGTCTCAACAATGGATGGAGGTCCTCAATGCCAAACAGGAAATCAGAGCTGTCTCCCTTGACATATCACGTGCCTTCGATACGGTCTGGCACCCAGCTCTGCTCACCAAACTCTCCTCCTATGGTATCCATGGAAATCTCCATGCATGGCTTGCGGACTTCCTCTCTGGTCGTAGTCAACGTGTGGCCCTGAATGGATTTCTCTCATCTCCCCTTCCCGTTCAGGCTGGAGTTCCCCAAGGCAGTGTGCTGGGCCCTGTGCTTTTTCTGGTCTTTATCAATGATCTCTCCGACTCTCTGGAAAATCCTCTGTATCTCTTTGCTGATGACTCCACTCTCTGCCGCTCCATTCCTCGTCCCTCAGATCGGCAGTCTCCAGCCTCCTCACTCTCTGAAGACCTGGACAAAATCACAGACTGGTCAAACATGTGGAACATGTCTTTCAATCCTGACAAATCTCACACTCTTACTATGTCTCTCCGAAAAGATCGACTGGACAACCCTCCCATCTACTTTCTCAACAATCCTCTCCAAGAAGTTCTGTCGCTCAAGCTTTTGGGTCTCACCATCTGCCATGATCTTTCTTGGGAAAACCACATTTCCAAGCTGGCCTCCAAAGCCAGTCGCCGACTGGGCATCCTCCGTCGTGCGAAGTCCTTCCTAGGCACACCTGAGCTCCTCACCACATACAAGGCTTTCATCCGCAGCTCAATGGAATACTGTTCTCCCCTATGGGCTGGTGCTCCTGCCTCACACCTGGCTCGGCTTCACGCTGTTGAATCCAAAGCTTTCAGAATCATTGGAATCTCCCGCGATGAAGCTATCTCTGAGGGCCTTTCACTCACTCACCGCAGGCAGGTAGGTGGTCTTTCTGTCTTCTACCGACTCCTCTCCAGCCTTGCTCCCCCAGCTTTGTCTGTGCTCTGTCCCCCAAATATTCCTACAGGTCGCACAAGATCTGCCAGCCACCCTCTGATGGTTAAACTGCTGAAATCTCGGCTCTCTGCTCACCTTCACTCTTTCATTCCTCTTTTCTCCCGCCTCTGGAACAAACTCCCACACTCACTTCAATCACACTCCTCCCTCCAGGTCTTCAAAACAGCTGTTCACCACCATCTCTTATCTTCCCCCATCCAAAACCTTGATCTTTTCTACCCCCACTAATTCACCCCAGATCCACCTTGTTTGAAATTCCAACTTCTTTCCTGGAAGTCTTGGCAGTGTCCATATGTTTTATACCTCTCCCACCCCCCCCCCCGCCCTTTCCCATGCCTCCCCCCCAAAGCCCTCTCCCTCCCACAGTTCTCTCGATGTCTCCATGTCTCTCGGTCCCTGCTCTCAAATGTTGTGTTTGTGTCCTTCCCCCTCTCTCCCCATCTTGTCTACCGCTCCCGATGTTATTTGTTTTGTGTGTCTGTTTGTCTTTCTGTGTGATTAATGTTCGCTCTTTCACGAGCCTCGATCTTGTATACAAAAAAAAAAACAAAACAAAAAAACAAAGCGTTCTCCGAACATTTTCCTACATGCCTCCTGCGCCTTTGCTACCTCTTTCTTTGCAGCCTTATAACTTTCATGCTCTGCCTTTTCTGCCCCCATACCCTTCACCTTCTGCCACTCCTTGAACTTCTTCCTCTTCTCGTCAATCTTCTTTCCAACTTCATCATCCCACCACCGTTTCCGAGTGCCTCGGTGGTCCTTTTGTCCAACCACATACCTCACCAACGGCTCCCAACAGACTATCTTTCATTGACATCCAACCACTTGCAAGCTCAACCACATCATCCTCTACTATACTCAGCCTCTCTTTTAATGCCTCCCTCACTGTCACCTCTTTCAACCTCCAAACCTTCATTCTTGGTTGGTACTTCACCCGCCGAGCTCTCCTCGCACCTTTCACCCTTATGTCGCAGACAACCAAGTGGTGCTGTGAAACAGCCTCCCCCGGGATCACCTTTGTGTCCCGGAGGTGCCCCCTATCTCGCCTACGCACCAACAGGTAGTCCACGGTTATCGTCAACCCACCTGACGTGTATGTAACAAGCTTATTATCCTATTTCTGGAACTGAGTATTACAAATCAACAAATCAGCTCCATCAGCAAACTCCAAAATCCTTTCACCTTCTCCATTTCTCACACCATATACGTAACCCATGGACTCCCTCAAAACCGTCCATACTCCTTCCCACATGTCCATTTAGGTCTCCTCCTACCACAACAACTTCCTTATCTTTCACATTTTCCATCAGCTTCTCTGTTGCACACCAGAACTTGTCCTTCTCTTCATCGCTCCGACCAACCTGCGGAGCATATCCCGAGATGACGTTCACCAAGAGCTTTCCAATCATCATTATCATCAACCTTTCACTCACTCTAGTCACACTCACCACACTGTCTACAAACTCCTCAGAAAACAGGACACCAACACCATTAACGCCTTCTGGGCACCCTTGCCACACAAACTTTTATTTCTGTCCCTGCCTACCCTTCACCATTCTCACACCACTTCCTTTCCATCTTGTCTCTTGCACACAACATATGTCCACTCTTCTGCTGACCAATACTTCCACCACTTCTCCTGATCTCCCTGTCATTGTCCCTACATTACATGTCCCAAACCTCAGAAACCGATCACGTCGGGCATCAGACGTTTCGTCGTCATAAATGGAGTGATTTGGATCCTTGTATAAAATATATATTTCCTTATATAAAAATGACCCCTTATGACTAAATAAAATGTGAATGTTTCCTCACAAATCTCTACTCCACATGTAAATTTGCTTCTTTCACCAGTTTTGTATTGAAATTACCGACAAGTTAAGCATCATATTCCACCATCTATTGTTACCCATTTGTCCCTCCAACCATGCTTACTCATCAGGCAATGGAGCTCTTTGTGGAGGGGATTTTAAGAGAAGGACTAAACATAGCCCATGAACGTGCATTACACACCAGGTGAGTGCATAATTGATTTGGATTCATTAATGCCACTCCCTTTTGAACTCTGATAGTTGTTACGTGAAAAGTATTTGATTTGATGCACCTCAAAGCTGAGATTCTGCCCTTTTCACCTGCAGACCCCCACAGGAGCTGTGCCTCGTATGGGTGGCTGACGCGCTCAACCGTCTCCCTCATTGCGATTTCATCACCAACCAATACATGGGGGTTCAAAGAGATGCATTCCCACCTTAATTTTCTCACTGTGAACACTTTTTATTTAATGTGCAAGACAGTTTTACAGAGTGGATAGTTAGCATTTTGTACAAGCATCTCAAATAAATCACCCCGTTTCCTACCATACAAATGGAAGTCCACATACTCCTCACTTAACCCACCCTGCCCTCCCTCCATCTTATTTTCCCTTTTTACCTCCACCAACAAAGGTGAACAGAGGTTTTGTTTTCACCCCCGTCTGTTTGTTTGTCTGTGAACAGGATATTTCAAAACGTTGTGGATGGATTCGGACAAAACTTGGTGGACAGATTGGGTGTGTGACGAGAATTGATTAGATCTTGGTAAAGGTTCAAATCCAGACCCGCGAATTTTTCGTGATTCTTCACCATTGAGTGATCGGGTAAAAACTATATATATATTCTCCGTAGGCGATTCTGTCTGAGTTTTTGTGAGTCTGTCCGGAGGTGTGGCCTCCTCCGTTGAGGGAGTAGCTCCACCCAATCTGGAAGAGGCTTCAAAAACAAATATCCACCATTTTGTTTACTCGCATAGCTTTGAGGCCTCTTTTGTTTGGCCCGTGGAGTCATGCTCTCTCTGTTTTATTTCAACTCTAATTCGATATCTCATTTCATTTTTCACAGTCGCTAACATGGTTTTCGACTCGGTTGAAAAAAAACGGGAAGAAAATTCGATGAAAGTTGCTGTTTAGAAAACAAAATGAATTTTCAAAGGTCTGCAACATAAAGTTCATCGAGTCTCCCTCACAGCTTTATCTCCACTCTAATTCAACCTCTGATTTCATTTTTAATCGATGGTTTTGACTCGGTGTCAGCATTAATTAAGAAATTTCACGCACACACAGGAAAATGCCAAGATATATATATAAATAAATAATAATAAAAAAATCGCTTTTTCTTTTCCGTCAAGACATATTACTTTTCCATTTTGGTGACAGTTGTCACAAAAAAGTCAACAATGTGGGTAGAGGGGTAGAGCTTCATTCAAAATTGCCGACAGATATTTCTTCGTTCCAATTTCATTCATTTGAAGGTAATCCTCTTTGAACACTCCATTCATTCCATCAATGTAATTCACATGTGTAAAATAAATAAATAAACAGACGGGAGATTGCCAAGAGATATTTTTACAATCGGCAAAATGTATTCCAACAGCCGTTTTGAATGTGTTGACTGTTATGTCGGCACGGGGAAGGAGAGAGGAGAATGAAAGAGGGGAATGAGAGAGGGAAAGGAGAGAGGAGAAGGAGAGGAGAGAACATTCCCAGGACTTCGTATTTATATTATTACTTTGTAAAACTACAGCGACATACCGGTGTGTACCCCGGTTGAAAATAGGTACGCCATATCCCTGCGTGTCGTAAGAGGCGACGAAAAAGGTTGGCGTCAGGAAGGGCATCCAGCCATAAAAAAAACATTGCCTCAAAAAGAGAACCATGACAATTACAACTACATATGGGCAGGGTACAGCCCGAAGTACCCCGTGGGGGACCCCACTTCCTCTTGTCAAAACTCAAGGTGGGGAACCCAATCGAAGCAAGGGTGTAAATCACTCCATTTATGACGAAACATCTGATGCCCGACGTGGAGATCGGTTTCTGAGGTTTGGGACATGGAATGTAGGGACAATGACAGGGAGATCAGGAGAAGTGGTGGAAGTATTGGTCAGAAGAAGAGTGGACATATGTTGTGTGCAGGAGACGAGATGGAAGGGAAGTGGTGTGAGAATGGTGAAGGGTAGGCAGAGACAGAAATACAAGTTTGTGTGGCAAGGGTGCCCGGAGGGCGTGAATGGTGTTAGTGTCCTGTTTTCTTAGGAGTTTGTAGACAGTGTGGTGAGCGTGACTAGAGTGAGTGAAAGGTTGATGATGGTGAAAATGATGATTGGAAAGCTCTTGGTGAACGTCATCTCGGGATATGCTCCGCAGGTTGGACGGAGCGATGAAGAGAAGGACAAGTTCTGGTGTGCAATAGAGAAGCTGATGGAAAATGTGAAAGATGAGGAAGTTGTTGTGATAGGAGTAGACCTAAATGGACATGTGGGAAGGAGTATGGATGGTTTTGAGGGAGTTCATGGGGGTTACAGATATGGTGTGAGAAATGGAGAAGGTGAAAGGATTTTGGAGTTTGCTGATGGAGCTGATTTGTTGATTTATAATACTGAGTTCCAGAAAGAGGATAATAAGCTTGTTACATACACGTCAGGTGGGTCGACGACAACCGTTGACTACCTGCTGGTGCGTAGGCGAGATAGGGGGCACCTCCGGGACACAAAGGTGATCCCGGCCGGGGGAGGAGGCTGTTTCACAGCACCACTTGGTTGTCTGCGACATAAGGGTGAAAGGTGCGAGGAGAGCTCGGCGGGTGAAGTACCAACTGAGAATGAAGGTGTGGAGGTTGAAAGAGGTGACAATGAGGGAGGCATTAAAAGAGAGACTGAGTATGGTAGAGGATGATGTGGTTGAGCTTGAAAGTGGTTGGATGTCAATGAAAGATAGTCTGTTGGGAGCAGTTAGTGAGGTATGTGGATGGACAAAAGGACAACCGAGGCACTCGGAAACATGGTGGTGGGATGATGAAGTTGGAAAGAAGATTGACGAGAAGAGGAAGAAGTTCAAGGAGTGGCAGAAGGCAAAGGGTATGGGGGCAGAAAAGGCAGAGCATGAAAGTGAGAAGGCAGCCAAGAAAGAGGGAGCAAAAGCGCAGGAGGCATGTAGGAAAATGTTCGGAGAACGCTTGGATTTGGAAGAGGGTCAGAGAGCGGTATTCAGGATTGGAAAGCAGATCGCGAAAGAGGTGTGATGTGATGGGGGTGAGTTGCTTGAAGGATGAAGTGGGACAAATCATTGTGGACCAAGATGGAATTGAAGGAAGATGGAAGAGATATATGGAAATACTGTTGAATGCAGAGAATGAATGGGATGGCAACATAGAGAGTAACCCAGTTTTTGGACCGGCAGAGAAGATAACCGAGAAGGAAGTTGAGGAAGCGATAAAAGCAATGAAGAGTAGAAAAGCAGGAGGGCCGATGGGAGTTGTGGGAGATATGTTGAAGGCAGCGGGAAATTGTGGTGTGAAGAGAATGACAGAGATCTGCAATCTGGTGGTGAAAGAAGGCCGCATTCCAGTGGATTGGGAACCGAGTACCCTCGTCCCTCTACACAAGGGGAAAGGTGACCCTCTGGACTGTGGCTCGTATCGAGCGATAAAGTTATTGGAGCATGGAATGAAGGTATTGGAAAGGGTGTTGGAGAGGAGGATAAGGAAGAAAGTGAAGATTGACGAAAAGCAGTTTGGATTTATGCCAGGAAGAGGAACGACAGACACGCTTTTTATTGTGAGGCAGTTGCAGGAGAAGTACATGGAGAAGAGGTAGAAGTTGTTTCTTGGGTTTGTTGATCTGGAGAAAGCATTCGATCGGGTTCCACGTGAAGTAGTGACATGGGCATTGAGGAAGTTAGGAGTGGAGGAATGGTTGATCAGAGTAGTGATGGCAATGTACAAAAGAGCGCGCACAGCTGTAAGGACGAAGGACGGGAACAGTGGTGAGTTTGAGGTGAAGGTGGGAGTGCATCAGGGGTCTGTACCAAGTCCACTACTATTTATAGCTGTGATGGAGGTGCTGGCTCAGAACGTAAAGGAGGGTTTACCATGGGATTTGTTGTTTGCAGATGATCTGGTGTTGATTGCAGAAAGTATGGATGGACTGAAGGAGAAGATGAACAAGTGGAAGGATTGTATGGAGACAAAAGGTCTGAAGGTGAATATCGGAAAAACGAAGGTGATAGCAAGTGGTAAAGCATGTGGTGAGGTGGAAAGAACTGGGAAGTGGCCATATGCTGTGTGCAGGAAGGGTGTCGGAGTGAATTCCACTCAATGTACAATGGCTAAAGATGGTCGAAGAAGAAATGCTGGCAAGGGGGTTAACAAGGGGAGATGCAGAAAATAGGGCAAAATGGAGAAGATTGTCATGGGGACCGCAAGGCTAACCCCCGCTCTTGCAGGGAAAATGGCCTTAAAATGCCTGTTGTTGTTGTAAAAGTACAGCGACTGAATTTCGGTATCGAACCGAAGTCAAATTATATTTTTCCAATTTCCTGGTGTTTGTTTAAAGCGAGAACTCTTTT